>NC_073693.1:259265222-259355292 GCF_029784155.1 Uranotaenia lowii
GCCTGGTTTTTATATAAAATCGCCCAGATTTGACCGGCCCGGATACGTGCTGAAATAATTTTGGCAACCTTTGTTTAGAGTTGTGGAAAGGGAGCTTAAACTGAACGATTCCATTCTCCCGAAAAATTGTCTATCTTATTTTAGTTCTGATGTTTATTTGTAAAATTAATATTTCATCATCATTTTGTTAATCATTTAACACATCTTTAAGATTAAAGCTTTAAACAGATCAAATCAAAATAAAATCTCATACATTGTCTATCATTTATTGAAGCAAAAAAATTTTTGTTGGTTTACCTGATACCTTTTAGCTTTTATTTCTATTCCAAATATTTTAAATTCTCTTTTTATCATCGAATTTCTCGAATTAACTTCAAAAATCCATAACTTATATTTTTTTTCTTTTATTCTTTTTTTTCAGTGACCTGCCGTCATCTGATGACATGTTCGTGATTGAAGCTGTAATTCTGATCACCGGTTGTTGTAATAGTAACATGAGTTGGCTGATTTTATTTTATCCGAAATTTCCAACAAAATAGTCTTAAGCAATAAAATGAAATTACTCAGCTTTATATATTTAGTAGAAAAGTTTGGGTTTCTTTCGGATCAGTTCGATTTCAGCTCAGATGATCACCTGGTAATCTATCGTTTACTTGTTTTGTGCTGTGCTGAGTGTTTCCAGTTTAATGTTTGTATTGTTTGATTGTAAGTTAAAAGCGCGAGAAAACTGTTGATTTCGATGAAATGAATATAAATTTTCTCTTTCAAGTGTGACTATCATAAAATAGGTTGTCTCATTTGATCCCATGAGAAATGGACTGCCCAAAAATGATCCATAAATGCAGCAAATTGGAATAAGTAAATAATAAGGAATGAGAACATTATGGCATGGTAATAAAGTAAAGTTGCCAGATTTCCCGGTTTCATCCGAGTTTTCCGGATATTTAATACAAAATTTGGGAACAGTCCAGCCTGACCCGGTTGCCCAGATTTCATTGAAAAAAATCCGAATTTTGCCTGGATTTATTCACTTTATTTGGCAAATAAATCAAAAAAGCACGAATTGTGTCATGAAAATCTTCTTTTTTTGGCGTCAAAAATGAAATTTTGTTGAGTGAGTTTTACAAAAATTATCATAGAAGGTTTTTTGGAGCCAGAAATACGAATTTAAATCTGTTGATAATATTTGATGAAAAAAATTATTTTTCAATTTTTTTCTTGGTATTTGTCGAATATATTTTGGGTGTTGACTAAATTTTCCCGGCTATTGACCGGATATTTGGTTGGCAATTTTAAAATTAAATGCCCGGATTTTGCCAGGTTTCTATATAAAATTGCTGGGATCTGCCCGGCCCGGCTAAATACTGAAAAGGTTCTGGCAACCTTATAACAAAGACTTGATGAACCATATTGATATCAGATAAACATTTTTTTTACTTGAGGTTGTTTAGTGCCCTGAGAAATAACATCAATGTTAGTGTGAATTTTGTCTGTAATTTCTAAAATTATAGGGAAAAAAATATTCATTGCAGTAAAATACTCGATTTACTTCATACTTAGTAAGACAAATAACTTTAAAACTTCCCAAAAAAAATGTTTCACTTTTGAGAAAAAAAATCAGACGAACGCCAATGGATTTATACAGTTTTAAATTCAAGCAAATTTCAACAAAATGTTATACGGCATACATACAAGTTTAACACATCGAAAATAGTTTTTTTATCAGAAATTTGTTATTATTTTTGGTGACGTTGGTTTGGAATTTGGTAGATGCCAGCGAGTATCTTAAGGGAGGGGTAGGGTCTAACACTTTCAAAAAATCGATTTTTTTATTTTTTTATTTTCTTATTGTAAAACATTTCAAGAATGTTGTGTCAAATTTTCAAGTCAATTGAAGCAAAACTGTAGAAGTTATAGGCCTTTATCTCCTCCTATCTAATACTGCAAGAAAGCAAGAGCAGAAACTTCAAACGCGTTTTTCTCGAAAGCACATTTTTAAAGTCCGTGGACATCGTCATTTGAAAACTACTTATCCGATTCTTTTCAAATTTGGAACATATTTTCTACATATAAAATACCAGACCCCAACGTTTTTCTTTTTTGATTTTTTTACTTTGGGGAGATTTTAGAGGTGAAAAATGGCGGATTTTTAAGTGAAAAATCGTAGTTTTTACTTCAAACAGCCACAAAAATTTCATAAAAATATTTTTAAGTTAAATAAAAACGTTGGGGTCCAGAAAAACATCTATTAAAAATATTTTGCTCTGATTTTTTGACTTCAGATGATTCTGTGCTGAGATACAGTGTCCACCGCAAATCCTGTTTTTTAAAAGGCATCCTCGAAAATGCTCCGTCACCGGCTCATTTTTCAATATTTTTCTACGAAAAAATTACTAAATGTTCTTTTAACAATGCTTTGTATAATGCAAAAAATTTGAATACATTTGTTTGAACGAGAGCTCTAGAAAAAAATCGTGAAAATGATGTTTTTTTTATACCCGTTAGACCCTACCCCCCCCCTTAATAAAATACAAAAAATAAAAATAAAAAACTACTAGAACAAAGCTTTTTTACAGGCATCATAGGTGAAACGAAATGGTGAATTGAGACAATAACTACTATGTTAAAATATACATAGGACTTGTTTATTTGTTTTTTTTTTCATTATTCAATCAACAGACAAAGTATTCTTGACCATATATTCTTGATGACTTAAAATTAAAACAAAAAATTTAAAAAATTACATCTAACCAACGATTTCTAATAAAACATAAAACTTTTCTTCGTGAAACATCACTAGAAACGTCAAAGTTGAAGACCTTGGTAAATCGGTTGATTGTTTACATAACACCGATGATAGTACTATTGGTTACGTAGTTGTAAATATTTACCTTTAAAATTCAAAAATGAACGAAGTTTATAAATTTCAATTAAATGATTTGTTTGTGAGAATTGATTGCCTGAAATCTTAAACCATTATTTTTTGCCAGAACCTTTGTAAAAGTATCCAATAATAATAACTTAACTTGATTGATTTTATTACTGAATCTATGCATCAAGAAAAAAGTCAATTGAATATAAGCGTGGATAAAACGGTGTTAATTAAAAAAGCTATATTATTTCGAAGTGGTATGCAAATTTTTAAATAATCTCCATTAAAGCTGTAACAAATTTCAATTTCTTCTTTTGTCCTCCCCCCCCCCCTTGTCGAAATTTATTTAAAAAAAAACCGAAGGGGGATATAAATAAAGTTTGAAGTATTGTATGTAAATTTCGATAAGAAAATTCAAATTAATATCCGAAAAATTATAAGACCTAAAAACAAATATAAAAATGTGGAAGTTATTTCACCTTTATATTCTTGATGATTTGATTAAATTTTTGATAAAAAAAATATTTGATTTATTGGTGTTGTGCAATGATATTGTATGCATTTTTGTTGCATACAAGCTTTCGTGCAATTTATTGAATTTTTTGTTTTTCGCGTAATTTTTTAACCAGCTCTCCCTCGCGATGTTCCAACTCCGTGTAACAAAAAAAGCATTTGAAATTTTTATCGACCCAGTTGAATATCAATTTCTTCTTTTGTCACCCTCCCCCCCCCCTTCGAAATTTTCAAAAACCCGAAGGGGAAAATAAATAAAGTTTGAAGTAATTTATGTAAATTTCGAACAAAAAATACAAAATCCGAAAGATTACAAGACAAAAACCATTTTTTGGAACATGGGAGTTATTTCACCTTTTGTATTCTTGATTTGATTGAATTTTTCGATAAAAAATAACTTGATTTATACGTTTTGTGCTATAATATAGTATGCTATTTTGTTGCATACAAGCTTCCAATATATTTGTTTTTCGCATTATTTTTTATTGTCCCCCCTCCCCTTGCGATGTTCCAACCCCGAGTGACAAAACAAGGATTTGAAATTTTCTATCGGCCTGATTAGTCTTTGTCCCAAATCACTTGCTTTGGATTAATTTATCAGAAAATGATCTACAAAATATTGAAAGTTTATCGAGAGCCAAAAAGCCGAGCATGGAAAACAGTTTTACTTAAATTGCCGCAAAACATTGTTGATTCACCGCATTTCACTTAATAAAATTTATGCCTCAAAAATTCGCTAAAAGCAGTTACCTTGACGATGAAGTTTAATATTTTTGTGAAACAAAATTGATCAATAAGAATTCGTAAATAAAAGTACTCACAAATAAGCTTATTTTTGGTTTTTTGAAATGATGAAAAAATTTAAAAAAAAAGTACATAAACAAACTTATTTATTTAGGATAACCTTTTCTTCTAACGTCTAAATACATCACGCAATTTGTACTAAGGCATTAAAATTTCTGACTTTTTAAAGATTTTTGTGATTGTAGTTCATTGAGATTTTTTGATTTTTTTTTACTGAAAATATTGTGAAGATTTTGATACAAATTATATTAAAGAAGGAGAATTTTTTAACACAAGCAAAAAAGTTTTTCTATTTAAGTAATTAAAGCACAATTTTCAATATCAGTCGCAAAACTTCTAATGAAAATTAGTTATAAATGTTAGTTCAAAATGTGAAAACTTTTTTTTTCGCAAAAAGCGAACATTATTCGCTTTTAAATATTTTATCATACAAGTTAGAAACAAGGAAAATAAACCCTTCATTGGGATCTTAATATCACAGATATGCATTCCAGATTGCTCGATTTATCTGTGGAATTTTCGAGAATTTTTGAGACTTATGGATTTTATTAACATTATTTGGAAAATTAAACAAAAGTCTTGAATCCCGTATGAAAATTGTCGTCAAATAACGGATGACATATCAAGTCTTGCTATTGTAACTTGACTGGTTAAAATTATTCAATCAAATTAACGACTTTATTCGAAACAAAAAAAAATCAATTTAAGTATATTCAGTACCGCCACTTAGTTGAAAGCCAATGTTTGCAATTTCAACCACTTTAAAAAATCTTTGGAAATGTTTTTTTTTTTTTTAAATTGGTATCTTTAATTTGTACCTACCTTCAAACCAACTGAATTATTCGGCACACATTTCATTTAAAGTAGCGAAAATTTGGAAATAATAGCAGGAACGAGAAATGAAATATCTAAAAGTAGATAAAAAATAGTGATTTTATTTTTCTGAAAAAAATAAAATAATTTGAGGTCTTATTCTATCAGAACAGCCTTCTATATAACAACGACTATAGAACCTTAAAGATAATACTTACATGCTACAGATTCTTAAGTGTGGGTTGGTTAACTTTTGGTTATTTGGCCATTCGATATAAGTTTAGTTCCTCAAGGGTCTAGTCAATGAAAAAGGCTATCTTTAAAGTCGGTCTCGATTGATTTTATGACATGATGGAACCAATTATGAAAAGCGGTCTTTCGGATGATGCAGATTGAATCTCATTATCTCCGCAATACTAAGAAAAATAAACTCAAAAGATCGAATCGAAAATAAATTTATTCGATAAATTTATTTGAGAGTATAGTGTTGATCCAAAACATTGGTTATTTGAACAGATCGATTGAAGCTCGACCAATCAAACTCCTAACCAGGGTTGGCATAATTCAACGGTCAACGGTAAAATGGTCCTTCAAACTCATTTGACTGTTCCTTAACGACCAGTCACTTCGTTTGCCAGTCATTCATTCCCCAGTCATTTGAAGCTAAAATAATAACCTAGTCAAACAATCGCATTTCAACGACCGATGACGAAAAAGAAACGCATTTATTATTATTGTTACTCCTGCCAGCAAGCCGAAGACGACCGAAGACGAAAAAGAAACGCATTTATTATTATTGTTGCTCCTGCCAGCAAGCCCGTTTTCAGTTTTTTATTGCTATTGTTGCTCTCTGCCAGCAAGTCGTTCAATTAGTTGTTACCTGCCGGCAGCAGCCGATCGAGGATGTGTAGGAGCTTCGCCAGTCGCATGACGGAGAAATGTTGATTGTTGTCGTGCTTTATCCGTCATGCGAGTAGTGAGGCTCCGTCAATTGAGTAAGGTGCCGGTCGTTTGATGAAAAAAAAACTAGTCGGGTCAAGCGTGACGGGCGAAATTTACCAACCCTGCTCCTAACTTTAAATACAAATCGAACACTGCTGATGTGCTACGGCAAAAAGTTGACGTCAAATCATTTTTCACTCTTTCTCATAATTTTTTTTGGATAGTTGTCTAGAATAAGCTTAGATTTGCCCGGCTTTCGCCATGTTTAAAAAAAAAAAAAATTCCCGGGATTGCTCTCCCGGCAACGTGCAAAAATAATTCTGTAATGCTGTATCATAGAACAACTTAATTGGAGACATTTTTTTAATATGTCCTAGGCAAGGCAAAATTTTGCTTCAACTACTTGACCACATAATTGTTAAATTTGTTTCAAATCATCAAACCTTATCAATTTATTTTTGTTTTTCTTATTTTTAGAGTATTTAGCTTTAACATACAAAATGCTTATGTCTAAAAGTTGCACGATTCTTGACATGTTCTAAATGCAATAATTGTAAGCTGTTTAAAGTTACTTGAGATTCAATGTGAGAAAGTCGCTAGAAAAAGTATGATAAGTTATTTGGCCCAAAGCAACTCATACCTATATGGATCTCGCAGTAGCCCCTAAAAACATCTTGGGAAACAAACAAGAAATACTAAAATACAGCCGTTGGAAGCATAATTGTCACATGTTACATTCTGAAATTTTCTACTTTTCGGTGTCTAGAGGACTCATTTCAAAGTTTTGGATGGCCATCGTTCGATTGAAACATCAAGTTAACTCTAAAATACATTTTTTATTGAATAAAATAAACATATTTATCGCAACGAGGCAGTGGACACCAAAATACCTCACATATCAAAATGTAACATGTGACAATTATGCTTCCAGCGACAGAATAGCTCTACATGAAAAAATGGTTTCCACAAAAAGTCAGTTGGTTTTTGTTTACCGTTTCATATGTATGTAGTTACTAAGCAACCTTTTTTTTAATTTTTTTTTAATTTTGTTTATCATATAGGTAAGAGATAGGTTTTATTCGACTGACTAGCCTATAATCTGTAAAAACAAGATATTGCTATGAGAGTAACTTGTTTAAAATAAAATCTACTTAACTGCCCAAGCAACCAAAAGTCACATATCTACTTGAATATATGCATTGGAAGTTACATGTTGGCTTACAAAGAGAATAAACTGCCTAATTCCCTTTAGTGAACTTTATGTACTCATTAATGAACTTGAAAGTTGCAAAAGTGACTTGTTTTGTCCAATTCTCATAAGTGAACTATATGTACTCATTAACGAACTTGAAAGTTGCAAAAGTGATCTTTACGTAAGTTATACGGGACTTAAGTCACATAAATGGCAGAAAAGTGCTCAATACGGGATTTGGTAAGTCACTAAAAGTGCATTGATGTGCTTTCAAAATCAAATCACCACATCGAGTTTTAGTTTCACTTTGAACAACATCTAGGCGTGTTGGAAACGTACGGTACTGTTGTCCACGTTTCTTCCTCCCTTGGTTCCAGTTGTCTCTGCGTCTAATACTGCACAGTGGGCCCGGCCGTGTTAAGATGAGAAGTAAATGTACTTTTACTACTCACCGGGATGCTAACAAGATCTGGCTGTGTATGTATCATAAGCATAAGCATAAGCAGTTAGAACAACATCTAGGCGTGGTCTTGTGGTAGCGTGTTCGGTTCTCACCACGAAGGTTGGGGTTCGATCCCCATGCCGGGCAAGTTTTTTTCCAATAAATAATTAAGTAATTGAGTCACCATTCTGATGAGATATATGTAAGAAATGTAGGAAAGAAGCAATTGAGCAATTTCTCGAGTTTGGAATCCGGCGCGTAGAATTATGGCGGCACCAGTACAGAACACAGTAAATTATCAAGAGAAGGTGATATGAACCGAAGCCAAGGGTTCAGTTGAGATAGAGAGAGATTTTTTGCTCATTTTGCGATATTTTGGAAGCTGAATTAAGAGCCCGCTGGAAGCTGAATAGCAGATCATTAAGACTTGTTTTGGAACTTGAAAGTATCAATAAGAACTTCAATTTTGAGCTGCATAGAACGTACTTCATATCAATGATGGGGCTGAGTAAGCGTTTTTGTACCTGTTTTATGGGACTTTTGGTTGCTTGGGTGAAGTCGATAACTGTTTCGACTTTTCTCAAATAATATTATTAAAATAAGTAATACAAAATGTTTGTTAATTTTTTTTCTGAAAGTAAAATGAATATTTTTCAGTTTATTTTATTCATCTTGAATAGCTTTAACATCTAAAGTTAGAATTTCTACCAAGGAACTCACATTAAAAAATTTTATATAGCTGAGACGGTCTGATGCTGAAGTAGAACGGTGACTACGGAATAGTCAGTTACTCAAAATGAAGAACATTTCAATGTTTTTTTTCCGACTTTGTTGATTCAAGATTTATTCCTCAATATTTGGGATCTTTCGTTTTATTGAAAAGCTTTACCAAAGAATTCAAGCATATGTCCCCACGTGTGGTTAATATTTATTATACTGTTGTTGTAAATATTCGGCTTCAGAAGTTAAAATAAAAACATTAAATAAAAACTCGGTTGAACCCCCAACAAGAACAGCAGCTTTTTGAGAAAAAAGTTACCAAATGCCATTCGACCGAAAAGGGTCATCGCTCATCGTCGACGCATAGCCATGAGCACAGTTGAAAAAATATCTTTGCTCTTTAGAAGAAATGAACCTTATTTATTTCAGTATAAAAAACTGACTTGATTGACAATTGACGTCTAACAAGACATTTATTCCTGTTTGGCTACCGTTTGATGAATCATCAATGCAGTACCAGGTGGAACCATTCAACAGTAGAGTAATTATAAACATATTTTTCCCTGTGCTGTCAACCTGATGAGGAGCTCGGTGTGACCATCATCGGTTCCCATTCCGACGACGACAATTGGTGATATGGTCAACAGCAGGATTTCGCAGCTGTGCATACTGTGCAGGGTTCACTCGTATGGCCATCCATTCCCAGGGAATCGTCATATGTTGGGTGAAAAATGTGTTGAAGTTTGGGTGAATACTATCACTGTTCTTTTTCGGAGGTGTTCCATCAGGGAGTCAAATAATGAAACAGACTATGAAACGGGGTGAGAACCGACAACCATGGACCCGCGGCAGGTTCCGAGGTTTTTGCGGGAAGGCGACCGAGCAGAATGTGCAAATTTATCCATGTTCACACTAGAGTTGTCGAGAAAAATGCTTTTTTCCTGCAAAAAACTACGAAGAGAAGCTTTCCTCTGCTGGGGGGTCTGGTAAAATCCAAGGGCTTTGCGGGTGTATTGGTGAGCTAAAGGTCAGCCAGCGCAGAGAAAACTTCCAGGACCGAGGATCGGTTGCTCGTCGGTTTTTTCTGCTCATTTTGAAATTTATGCTATAGACACGATAGAATAGCATGTGCCGAGATGTGACCCATCTGAGTTTGAAAACAAAACAAAAAAAAGCCGGGAACACTAGTCGCTGGAGCTATCCCGAGGCCAACTGACGAAACTAACCCGGACTCACTCATTCACTTTGGGTCGAGGAAATTAGAGGCAAGTGGTTGTTTATTCGAGAGAAAAATGGCAGATAATAAGCGAAAGGATAATGGATATTAGGGAGCAAGGAGCCAAGCTTATGCCCGGCTGAACGATGCCCTCCGGAAAGAAGGGAAACGAATGGCCGAACCGTTTTGCAACGAATTGGACGCGCTGAATCTGATGTTGGTCACCCAGCCGTATCGGTGACGTTGGTTAGGAACTTGGAAGTTGCAAGCGAGGGTCTTATTGAAATTTTAGAAAATATACTTCCCGAGAAAAGCTTAAATTTTCATGGGTCAAACGAAATGGTGAATTGAGACAATAATAACATTTTTAAGGATTAATAGGATTGATCAAGGTTGAGTAAAAAATCAGTAGAAAAATCGATCAGTTCTTTCTGAGAACACTCCTTTATTTTTTTCCCTTTCATTTTGGAAAACCTTCTTTATTTGATCTTAAACTAGACCATTGGGATCCCAGATAACCATTTGGTGGGTACCGTAATCTGGGGGAACTTTGATCAGCGGGTTAACTTTGATCAACATGAAATTTTTGCAGATAATCATCATTAACTAAGTATAAAGTTATAATACCTGAAAACTGTTAAGTACGTTTGAAAGCCTGAAAATTAAGTTACAATTAAGCTAAATTTGGTTTTTATTTGGAGATTTTTTATATTATTTAAAATATAATTTAAAAATCTTAAAATATCTGGTTTTTGAAGGCTCACAAACAAACATCTCTCCTGATCAAATTTAAGCATTTAGGAGCATATGGGTTGTTTAATGTGAAAGTTCAACTTTTTTCTTGGTTTAGTTTAAGTTTAAGTGTTAGTTTTATGGTCATTTGATGATAATTTTTGGATATTGAAAAAAACGGCAATTTTTTAAGAAAAAGCCTGTATAGGAAAAATGGCTAAAAATCCTATCAAATGGTGAAGTTTGAAGAAAAAAATAACGTGGGAACAGTACGAGGACTTAGGGAATTGCATGAAGGTAAAATTTTTATTTGTTTTCGAGGCCAAAAAATATTGAGAAATGTTTATAATTTTTGCCCTAAATGTATGCAGCAACATTGTCCGTCTTTCGAGTATATTTGTTAAATGAAAACGTTGAAAAATTCAATAGAGTCCAAACAAAAAATTACTGTTATCGATGTTTTGAGCCTTCTGTGCCTAATGGCATCAAAACAATAAATTTGAAGATGTGGAGATACGCAAAAACCATAGTGATCAAAGTTACCCCGAAACTCGAAATCGGGTTTTGTAAGAAACATTTAATTATGACCACAAATGTCTTTTGAATGTTCTGCAATCCATGATCATGTTTAAAACTCCTCACCTCAGTAAGGGTTTTAAAGCTTTTAGGTATTACGAAAAAGCAACCCTTTCTAAAATATTCAAAAATGATTGAAAAAAGTGATCAAAGTTCCCCCAGTTTACGGTATATCAAGTTTGCAACGCAAATATACGTGCCAATATACGTGTAAACATATCCTATATAATGCAGCAAAACCAGTTTATATGTATCATATTTGAGGCCATGTTGGTACATTAGCACACATTTTCTTGATTTGGATTGTATTGTCGTAGGTAATAAAATCATGCAATGAATTTAAATACGATAAAGAATAAGCATGGGCCACACATTGTAGGTGCAGATATACGAAAATGAGTTTAAATAACATTCATACAATATAATCTGCAAAATAATATACGACTTCTGGTTGTCTGGGATGATATTCCAACATTGCAATCCTATACCCACCCATGAAATTTGTGATAACACGGAGAAAAAAGACGACTGTTATTCAAATTATTTTAGCTGTTTATACTAAGGTTGCCTGATTGCCAGGTTTACAAAATAGAATTCAAAATATGAAAAAATCCGGTCGGGATTGGTAGCCCAGATTTATTCAATTTGTAATTTTCAGGCATTTTTGGTCGACAATTCTTAATTCAAATGTCCGATCCGAATACGTGCCATAAAAATTCTGGCAACCTAAGTTATACCAATCATCAGAGCGTAGATGAGTTAAATGTGAGGAAATGTAATGAAGGAATATAACAATATTTGGTTAAAATAAACCTAAGTGTAAGACTATTCCTTTTAAGAGGTCCATTAATGATCTTATGAGAAAACTAAGAATGAAAAGAATCATTTATATATAAAAATAGATTCTGAGAATACGACTATAGAATACGAGTTTTTCACTTCCAACTATAAATATCATTTGCTCAATAACAAAGTGCTGATAGACCAAACGCAATCAACTATGAATATAACAGATTCAATTGAGTTGGTATGATTTATTCAATTGTTAACATGCTAGAATCCACTAGAATTGTATGATTGGTTTTATGTATTCAACTATAAATATAATAGATTCAACTATACATTCCTGGCAGACCTCTCACATTTAACTATAAATATGATATACAACAGTGGTATAATTAATTCAACTGTAAATATTATAGATTCAACTACTAATGTATGATTGATTCTAGGTATTGAACTAGAAATAAAGTAAATTCTACTATTTTTTTATGATTGACTGTGCAATGCTTGAATAAATACATACACATCCTAATTACATCCAAATACACATGTAGTTATTTGTTGTTTTCATCTACTTTTTTCGGCGAGGAATAAAACAAATTACTTGCCAGTTGGTCCAAACGTTTTAAGCTACTTGTGCTGTTCGCTCCTCTTCAGTGGACCTTAAATAAAATTTATTTTCAATACAATTTTCCATTTTATAAGATTATTTAATTTACTTTATTTAGCGATCGTCTAACTACTGTTTGTTGTCTGTTGTTTGTTTATGATGTTATGTTTACATTTATCTGTCAGTGTTCTGATCTTAGGTAAAATGGAGTTGAAGACTGA
Source organism: Uranotaenia lowii (assembly GCF_029784155.1). Taxonomy (NCBI): domain Eukaryota; kingdom Metazoa; phylum Arthropoda; class Insecta; order Diptera; family Culicidae; genus Uranotaenia; species Uranotaenia lowii. Next base: position 259,277,659 of record NC_073693.1, read on the forward strand.
TTTAAAATTAATTGAATCTTTCTGTTTGTTAAAAACGTCGTTGTCTCCTCTTATTTTAATGTTTAACATTTCTGCACAAATTCTAGTGTTGTGCTTCTAGACTTTTTCTAAGAATTTGAAAACGAAAGTAAGACCGTACTCTATACAATGTTGAGCATGTCCTGTGCCTTCAAATTTTTTGATTTTTACAGCATTCTTATGCTGTTATACTCTTTTGTGTTCCACCAATGTAAGATTTTTCACAACCTCCACATTTTAATTTGTAAACCACATTTGTTGTGTTCTTTTTGGGTATTTTATCATTGGATTTTGTGAAAGTTGTGTTCTTTACATTGTATAAGAATTTGATGTCGTACTGTTAAATATATTTGGCTAACTTCTCACCTAAATCTGCACAATACGGATATCACTCCGGTACTCTACAAGAAATTAAGATAAATTTCTGTACATCTGTCTGTTCCCTCTAGACTTGGAAACTACAGAAACGATTTGCGTGAAGCATGGAAGGTGGGGTATTGAAGGCTGGAAAAGGTTCCTATCATGGTTTAAGACTCCTTCCCCTCACAGAAAGAGGGATAGGGGTCGTACAAAAGACAAAAAAACAAATGTTTGCATAGCTCGAGAACCGATCTAGCAAATAATACCAAATTTGGTATGGGAGAGTATTTTGGTACGATGATAGATTCAACGAATATTTAAGACCCCTTCTTTCTTCCAATGGAAAAATAGAATGTGGGTTGGGGGCTCTTTTACAATTTTTTTCATAGCCCAAGAACTAATCAAGCAAATGGAACCAAACTTGGCATGGAAAGGATTTAGGGTACGATGATTGATTCTATGATAGTTTAAAACATTCCGTCTTGCAGTTTGGAGAGAGAAGGGGCGGAGGAAGTTCCATATAATTGTGTTTTATAACTTAACAAGAACATATCAAGCAAAAGAGACCATATTTTATAAGAGAGGTTGTTTGCGTACATATCCTCGAAAGTTGTACGCTTAGAGTTAAGAAAAATGAATCTCTTCGAGGAAACGTCAAGTTTCATGTGTTTGTGTTCTTTTTTTTTAAAAAAAAACTCCAGCTGTAGCTCTCATTTTCAAGTGGTCGCTTCTGAATATTGTTGAAATTTGATTTAAAATTGTGCCTGAAAAAAATCAAAATATCTTAACTTTTAACAAATTTTATTTAATGTTGGAATATGTAGCAAAGCACTTCGGTTCAGCTAGTATGCTTGAATATTTAATGAAAAATATCATAAGATTTGTATTCAAATCATCCAAACTTCATTGAACACTAATTGATTCCAGATTATAGCAAGCATGTTGTCTAAAGTTTTTGCATAACTTTTCTGGATAATTTTATTTTCTTGAATATACCATAGTCAGTTCAATGACTGATCTCAACTGTTTGATCTACAAAATTTTTATTGCTCTACATTCTATTATTAAGAACCTTATCAAAATAGATTTTACTAAAGCTTAATTTTTTTCATTTTTTCAGGTACTAACAAAGCTAAAAATGTCCGTGCGCAACTTAAACAACTAATAGGTAAATTAATGAAACCAAGCTATATTCTTTAACCAGTCTATATAGTATATATATATAGTCAACCAAAAAAAAATTTCCGTGCTATTATTTTTTTTTCGGCGTATAAATTAACGATTCTTTACTCATTATATTTGTATTTTTTTTTGCATTTTTGTTTTCTTAGCAATATTTATTTTCAAAATGGAAATTTTTTTTTGATTTATATTTTTTATTAAAGTTTTAAAATTCCGAATAACGTAGATTTGGGGTTATTTAATAATTTCTCGAACCGTGGGGTTTAAAACTGCTCCTTCTTGGTTCATAATGATAGATAGAAAGATGATTTTTTGCACAATTTCCATGTAACGTTTACATGAGTTAATTAAAACTTTGAGGTTTGGATGGGGAAAAAAAAATATTATGTATTAAAAAATCAACATCATTTTTGTTTCTTCTGTGGAACCGAGCCTGCTTCTAGTTTTGTGACAATTTATTTATTTTCTTAAGAAAATTTTCCACTGAACAACTTTGTTGAAGATCGTAACTTCGTATCATATTAGGCAAAAAAGTTATGAGGTGTTGAATAGGGGCATGTGTTTTGGCATTGAAAAACAGTTAATTCATCTGACATCACTGCTGGGTGCCTAGCTAGGTATTGTTCATGTATTACTTCACTTGAAACCCAGCAGTGATGTCAATTGAATTTATTGGTTTTCAATGCCAAAGATATAGCCCTATTAAAAAAACCAATAACTCTTTTGCTTTATTAGTATCAAAGTTACGATCATGGACAAAGTTGTTTGGTGGAAAATTTTCCTCAGAGAATTTATAAATTGGCACAAAAACTATTAGCAGGCTCGGTGCCAGAGAAGAAACAAAAATGATGTTGATTTTTCAGAACGATACGTCCCATTTTCCTAGGCAAACCTAAAAGTTCAAACTTACGCAGTTAAACGCTACTTAAAGATTCTGCAAATCATGAATGAGTTTTGCTCCAAAAAGAAGCTTTTAAAACCCCAGGGTTTGTGAGATCCAAAAAATGATCCCACATCGACTTAGTCTAATGTGGTACCGTAATCCGGGGTAATATTGATCACTTTTTTCAATATATTTCGATTATTTATTCTGTTAAGGGGAATGTGGCATGCTTTAAATTTTTAAAACCAGTACTCAACTGCTATGAACGTAATACATGGATGCAGAAATTTTTTAGACCTCTTAAAATTTGATTTAAAAATCGTTTTCGCCTCTGTTAAGAATTTGATGCTTTAGGGTGACGTTGATCAGTCTCTATTCTGACGGTTTTAACGAGTTTTCCTGATCACAAAGTATACAAACAACCTTTATAATATTTACAAATGCTAGTTTATCAATTTAACCTTTATTTTAATGTTTTATTTTAAAACTATTCATAATCGAAAAAGAACTATGATGCTACCTACATTTAGGGGCAAAAATTACTATAATTGCTTAATAGTTTGAGCTTCAAAATACAAATGAAATTTTACCTTCATACATTCCCCTAGGCCTTCCCATTATTTCCATTTTCATTTTTTCTTCAAAGTTAACGATTTGATAGGGTTCCTATCAATCTGCCCAATACGGGCTTACTCTTGGGAAATGTCTTTATTTTTAAAATGCCATAAATTTATCATTAAATGACAATAAAAATAGCACTTTAACTGTTCATATACAAAGAAAAATGTTGTTCTTTCACATTAAACAACCCGTTTGCTTCTAAATGCTCTTAGGTATAATCAGGAGAGCTATTTATTTGCGAGCCTAGGAAAAATTGATATTTTAAGATTTTGAAAATAGATTTTTTATCAACAGAAAAAAATTCAAATACAAACCAAATTTTGCCTATTTGATACTCAATTAAAAGGCTTTAAAACGTAGAAAACAGTTTTCAAAAATTCAAACTAAAGACTGAGTTATTAATGATAATGTGGAAAAGTTTATTGTTGATCAAATTTACCCCGGTGATCAAAGTTACCCCGTTTTACGGTACCTGTAACACATTTTTTCCGCTAAAACTCTTTTGTTTCTTAACCGATTTTCGCAAAATTTATAGTTTTGGAAAGCTTGTAACGTGACTCGAATATGATTTTCGGACAATATTCTGATACAAACAATCAATAAATCATTTATTTTAATGTTATTCAAAGTCTAAGAAAACAAATCCGAAAAACATGCTGTAAGTCAGTTATAAAGTGCCCAAGAAAAACTGCACTCAGTGCTTAAAAAACTGAAATTAGAAGCTATATGTTGCATATATGGAAATATTTTCTAAACACTTTTTTTAGATCATGGCTACAAAAATGTAAAAAAGTATTGTGAAAACTGTACTTTATAATGAATCAATCGCCAAAGCTGTTCCAGACACAGAAGAAATTTTTGAATGAGCGAATAGGAAAATTGGCGTTATGTGTAAGGTTTTGACATCTTAAGGTTTATAAAAAACGAAACAAAGAATTTTTGAATTCAAAGGTACATAGCTGCTTTTCGATCTTTTATCAATCCGCATTTTCTGAGACAGTCTAGCAACTTAAATCGACTTAGCACTGGATTTTGAGTATAACCATATTTGAGTCTCGTTACAAGCTTTCCCAAACTATGAATTTCGAAATAAAATCGGTAGAGAATCAAGAATGTTTTAGTGGAAAAAGTTTTAGAAGTATATACAAAGTGTCGGTATGTTTAGTGTTAACATATCTGATACTATTAACAGTAAATCCTAAAAATTGAAGAAAAAATCTCCTTACCCTGGAGTACTGGAGTTTACAATGTCTTTAAATTTAAGGATAACTAATCTATGTCCAGATGAAAAAATAATAAATGATAAGAAATAATAAAGTGATATTCCGTGGTGATTATTTTTTATCAAAATTCTTTTGATGGTAGGGCTAAGTGGGGTGATTATGAACAAAATTACTCAGTAGTTTACACTATCAGCCCAAACAAGTAGTTCTAAATGTTCAAATTTTAGAAAGTACCGTAAACTGGGGAAACTTTGATCACTTTTAAAAAAGTTTCAAAATACTTACCATGGCAAGGAGCACAAAGCATGATCATTGATAGCAGAATATTCATACGACATTAGTGGCTATAACTAAATGTTTGTTACAAACCAGATTTCATGTTTCGGGGTAACTTTGATCACTATAGTTTGAACGTATCTTCACATCTTCAAAATTTCTGATTCCAATTATCACAAAAGGCTTAAAACATCAATAAAAGTAATTTTTTTCGGGCTTAATTGAATTTTTGCACATTTTTTAAAACAAAAGTAGTTGGAAATTTGTTTTTCATATTACTTAAAATTAAGTTTTAAATTTTTACAATATCTGTTTTTTCGAAGACTCACAAGCAAACACCTCTCCTGATAAAATGATAGCATATTGAAGTAAATGAGTTGCTTTAAATGAAAGTTTCACTTTTTTCCTATGTATAGGTGTAGTTTAAGAGTTATTAATATGGTCATTCTATGATAACTTTTGGATATTAAAAAAAACGGACATTTTCTATGAGAAGATGGTCAAAGTTGCTGCATACATTTAGGGGCGAAAATTATATACATTTCTCAATATTTTTTGGCCTCAAAAACAAATTAAAATTTACCTTCATGCAATTTCCTAGGTTCTTCCACTGTTCCTTTGTTCTTTTTCAATCAAACTTAGCCATTTGATAGGGTTTTTAGCCATTTGTTCAATACAGGTTTTCTCATAGAAAATGTCCGTTTTTTTTAAATAACCAAAATAAAAGTTAGCATAGAATGACCATATTAATAACTCTTAAACTACACCTATAAATAGGAAAAAAGTGAAACTTTCATTTGAAGCAACTCATTTACTTCAAAATGCTATCATTTTATCAGGAGAGGTGTTTGTTTGTGAGTCTTCGAAAAAACAGATATTGTAAAAATTTAGAACTTCATTTTCAGTAATATGAAAAAAAAAAACTCCAACTACAAACCAGAATTAGCCTATTTGAATCTCAATTAAAAGGCTTTCAAATGTAGAAAACAGTTTTCAGGTATTTTAATTTCAGACATAGCTAATGATGATTATCTGCAAAAACTTCAAATTGTTCAAAGATCCCCCAGTTTACGGTACATTGTACATTTTTGCACAAAATTATGCTTATCTGTTTTAAAAGTATGAAAAAAACATTCGAATGCAATTCGAGTTTTGAAATTTGGTCCACCTCATTCTGAGATGATCGGGTTTGAATTATAAGTGCAGTTTTGTGAAATGTTATAAATTTTAGTTTAGTTAAGGTAATATAAACTTAACATGAACATTTTGTCAAAATTGTACAAAGACGATCTGTTGAATGAGATCAAAAACAAAGCAATATGTCATAAGATGGCTGAGATATACCCGATTAAAAATTTCATGTTTTGAGGAGGTGATCCCAGACTTTCGACCGGCAGAGTATTTCATCAAAATATATGAGTTTTGAATTGAAGTTTTTTTGTAAGAATCGTGAGAATTTGTTGGAAAACTACACTTTAATATTTATATCCGGAAGGTTCTAGATTTGGGGAATCATTATTTTGGATGTAAATTTTCCGTGATGTTCATATAAGGTAAATAAAATGAATGAATAAGCTGATCCATCTTCTTGTACAACACATAAATTTATGACACTCGAAAACCTCGAGCATTATGTTAGTGCTCTCATTCGTTAAATGATGCAAACCTCCATATCAGGATCTCTCTTGGCCCTGTGTCTGGCAGCCGAAGACAATGAAGGCTCCAGCAGCACAAATGGGTCAATCGCTTCATTGAACAAAATCCCAAAACTGCGAATGGCAAACGGCGAATCTCAACGGTTCATCGAAGCGTACAGCCTTCCTACTTCTCCAGCTTTCCTGCTTGCTGCTTCCAGTAGAACAAATGATTCCATTTTAATCAGGAATCATCATCTCCTGTTTTCCCATTTATGACGACGACTACGGAATTCTATTAGCAAACCATCATTGTGGCTTTACACTCAAAATTTGTGGTAAAATTCTTAAAGCTAAAACTAGCGATTAATGCCACATTTTTTAAGTTTTTAAGATTGTTTAGGGGTTAAGGAGTCTATTTCAGGAGAAAATGTTCAGAAATCGTACCCCAAATTCTTGGGTGTATTTATGTGGGTGCAGAACATACCGAATAACCGGCATTGTGCAATAAAACCCTGCCGGAAAAGTGAAACGGATGCGCTTGAGCTTTTGTGTTCGTTTCCAGAAAAGTGTGACTCCATGTGTGTGTGTGTGTGTGTGTTTGGGTTAATAACCATTCATCGTACTCCGCCATGCGTAGGTGCATGTAAAGTTTATCCAATGAGAAGTCACTGAATACACACAATCACTCCTTCCGTGAGAAAAACAATCAGACACTGCTGGAATTTTCGCTCTCTTGGAAGATTGAATTGATGCTGTTTTTGTGCTACCCTCAAAGAGAGAGAAAAAAAACCATGAATTATAGGCTAAGATTGTTGCTCGCCTAGCCGTGGTCCAATTCCAACTAATAGAGACGCCACGCCGATTCGTTCCGGCTGTAAAGTCATTGTTTTCCAGCGCCATTCATACGTCAAAAGGAAACCGGAAACCATTGCCAACCGAGTTCTTCCATAATGTGTTATGCCACTCCCCACTTCCACCTGCGCTCCATTCAATCAGATGCATTCAATAGAACCTTCTCCGAACACCATTCAACATCCTTCATCGGACCCGAGTAGAGTCTTCGACAGCTACAACAGCCAAACAACAACAATGACAACAACATCTCTACGATGAGAACTCTATCGGAAAACTATTGTGTTGAATGCATTCGGGCTTCGCTTTTCCAGGCTGTTTGTCGGGTAGGATGTCGAACAGGCCAAAGGAAACCAAACAATTGCATTCAGTCGAAGAAGAAGGAACAGCAGGAACAGTCAGGAACGACACGAAAGGCTTCTCCACTTCCGGTGGGACAAACAAGTGCCACAATATTACGGTGACACCCGAGGGATTCCGCCAAGGATTGGCGCACTGTGGGTTGCACTGTAGCCTTGGCTTCTCGAAGGGAAAATTTTAGCTCACACCATGATTGTAAAATTAGTCTTAAGGCACTTGAAGCTGTTCTCGGTGGATCGAGTATTTTTTTCATAATTCCTTACAGTTTTTTCTTGAGTTGCTGGCATTAAATCATAGCCATAAATTCAAAAAATGTAATTTAATTGTCGAAAATGTTTCCTAAACTAAAAAATGGTAATCCTTTCTCTCAAATGTGCCACATGGATTGTCAAACGTGTGTTCAATATATTCATACCTTGTTTCTGAACATACGAACAAGTATCCCAGTGTGTCTTTCTCTCAAAGCATCGACCGCAAAACGTTTCCCATCTCGCCCATTTTGATGCTCACCCATGCTGCCATCATAGAAGACGCTCCGGAAGTGTTCATTGATATGGAAATATAAATCGATGATGACAGAACAGGATTTCCAATCACCTTCGTCCGCCCTTTCTTGAGAGAGAGAGGGGAGCACAGCAAAATAACTTTGACAATTGAATGCGCTTTTTCTCGAAAATTTTATTCTCGAAGGAATCCTTTTTTTAACTTTTGATTTATAAAAAAATATAGACGTTATGAGTCAGAAGAAATCTTTTGTTTGATGCAATCACAAAACGTTTGAAAATGTAGGAACATATTATTTTCGATGCACAGCACGATTGCTTTGCTTCATTTATACAAGAAGTGGACCAATGAAATTAAATCCAATCCAGTGATCTTTTACGGAGAAAAAAGACTACAGTTCTTCGAATAACTTCAGCTGGTAATATCAATCATCTAAGGGTAGTTGATTTTTTCCCACCCAACTTTAAATATAATAGACTCAACTACAAACTGATGATTAACTCTACGCAATCAACTATGAATATAATAAAATCAACTGAAATGATCAATTGTTAATATTAATCTATCATAACTACATTTGTATGATTGATTTAAGACATTCAACTTTAAATATAGTAGATTCAACTATACATTCCTGGTTGACGTCTCACATTCAACTTTAGATACGATAGATTCAATTATCGTGGTTTAAATATTTGATTCAACTGTAAATATGGTGAGTTCAACTACAATTGTATGATTTATTTTAGTTATTCAACTATGAATATAATAGATTAAACTATACATTTCTGGTTGGCATCTAACATTTAACTATAAATATGATAGATTTAACTGTAGTGGTATAATTGATTCAACCGTAAATATGATAGATTCATCTACAAATGTATGATTTATTCTAGTTTTTTTTACTATGAATATAGTAAATTGAACTTTACTTTATTATTACTATAGTGTTCATCCGTGTTCATTAGCAAAATTAGTAACAAAAATCGTCAGTGTGAGACCAGTAGGTGTTCACTGCAGCGATCGTAGTGCTGTTTTTAGGGCTCAGCCAGCATTTCCTGACTTCGGTGGCAAAGCGTAAGCGCTCTCCTGAGGAAACATTTAGCCCGTACTAGGCCTACAGTTCCTGGAATTGGGAAAGGTACGAAATCGTCGTGGGTCTCGACGTTCCTTTAAGTGATCCTGGCAGGATCCCACTGACTTATGAGGACGTCTTCCGGGACCGATTAGTTGAGACGCACAATTTGCTGGGCAACCATGCATATTGATGCAAAAAGAACAACAGTGGAGGAACCAGGATGTGGATATCGGGATTTCTAGTCAGATTTATAGCATCGTGGCGGCTAAAACAAACTAGCTGCCAAATGCTGTAAAAATAAATTAACTGAAAATTAAAAGTAGCCATGAAATAATAACGAAAAAAAAACATCTTATGTTGTGATTATTTTCAATATACATAAACAGAATTTGAATAGACATTGACCTAATTGAAACAATCATAGATATATAATTGAAGCTATCATATTTATAATTAAATCAATCATTTTTTTTATAGTTCAATTGATCATATTTATAATCAAATCAATCATATTATTATAGTTGAATCTCCTATTATTATTGTTGAATGTATCACATCAATCGTACATTATAGTTGAATCTATTACTAGACAAATGAACTTGAACGTCTGTGGGACATAGGCTACACGAAACAGGACTACGCCATTCAGCAACATCGACAACAAATAGCACTTTTAGAGCATGAAACAGTCATGGATTCTGTTTGATATCGACAAAGCAGAAATCATCGACAGATGTGACAACGAAAGCATATTGTTGATCCTGGAAAGTTGTCACATAAAAACTTCAAAAAAGCGATCGATTCTAAAAAAGACACCGAAAACATACAGTACCGTTCATAATTGTATAGAAATTGGAAGCAAGCGCACTGTCACTTCGACTTTGAACTTCCATAACATTTTACACTGATGATATTTTTTGATCAAATTTTTTGCGTTAGATAGATCAACTATCATACTATTATAACATAAAATTTGAAATATCTGGAGTTTGTGTGGCCTGAGATACAGTAATTCTACGAAAATCGGACTTTTTGGACTTTTCTCATTTCAACTGCAATATCTCTGAAACTACGCAACATTTTTTTTTTAATTTTTCAGAGTGATTGATGAAATATAAAGCTAGCATGTCTGATGTTTTTGAAAAGTTCTATCGATGAGATAAAAAGTTACGCGAGGTGCAATATTTCAGGCATGAACCTTGAAATGCGATTTCTATAGAATTTTGGACGAATGTTTCCATAGAAAAATCATATTCTCTGTTTAACAACCAGTAAATCTATTTCAACCGAAAAATCACAACAATATCGCGAGATTCTGATTTCAAAACACAAATGGATCATTTATTTCTTTTTTTCTTTTCTTCATAGCTTTTGCCAGACATTTTTTGTCTGATTGGTGGAGGAAACACTATTGTTCTCGTAAATCGTCCAAAATTCTATAGAAATCGCTTTTCAAGGTTCATGCCTGAAATATTGCACCTCGCGTAACTTTTTATCTCATCGATAGAACTTTTCGAAAACTTCAGACAAGCTAGCTTTATATTTCAACAATCACTGTGCAAAATTTCAATAAAAAATGTAGGGTAGTTTCAGAGATATTGTAGTTTGAATGAGAAAAGTCCAAAAAGTCCGATTTTCGTAGAACTACTGAATCTCAGGCCACACAAACTCCAAATATCTCAAATTTTGTGATATAATAGTGTGATAGTTGATCTATCTAACGCAAAAAATTTGATCAAAAAATATCATCAGAGTAAAAAGTTATGGAAGTTCAAAGTCGAAGTGACAGTGCGCTTGCTTCCAATTTCTATACAATTATGAACGGTACTGTACATTCCACTAATGGAAAAATTTTTAGAACAATATGCAACATAAGAAAAATTAAACCACATCATAAAAACACAAATATAGGAACACACACCCAGCAACACATAATAGACATAAACTAATACCCATTCGTCATGATCAGATAAAAAATCAGTTGGAAAGTGAAAGTGTAAACTGTGTGACAACTTTTAGGTGCTGGTGAATATAAATCCAAAAATTGTAGAACAAAACGGCTTTTCAACCGCAAAATTTCGTTCACAGTATGTAAACACACAACATTTTTTACAACAATACCCAAATTTATTTGAAAAATATAGTAACAGATATATAAGACAGCTTTATCTGATCAGCCGAATCAATCCAAAACAAAAATACGAAATTTTTTCGGAAAGCAATTTTATAATATTGAACTGATTTGTAAAACTGAGTTAACATATAGTAAAATTACAGTCCCTGATGATGATTCTTTAAGGATCGAAATGTTAGATCTTAAATAAATAGCCGTCTTTGCTATTTATGATAGCCGAAAAATTTACCCCAAAAAAAATCAATTGCTCGAAATCAGTTTTTGGATTCAGATTCACAAATCAAATTAGAAATAAAAATTTGGAATAGTGCGATCAAATTGAAAGCCAAAATATCAGAACTTAATTAAAGATTCATTGAGGGCTTGAACAAATTTTACATTTTGGTTCTTATTTTTTGGATTATCGTTAAGTAAGGCATTTAATTATATTTAAATTTTGTAATGGAATTCAGGTTCAGAAATTGTTTTTTTTTGTAAATATCAGTAAAACTATTGAAATTCTGAAAAAGGTTTAAAATATCAATTTTGAATTGTACCTCAGAATTCTATAATTTTCATTAATTTCATTTCTTATTCTTTCTATAAGAATGTATACTTCATCGAAATGCCATTGATCATTCAATTAAAATAATATTAAATATTTGATTCGTGAGTTTTACTACCTGCTATATAATATCAATAAATTTCGTTGAATAAATCAATTAAGATCGCAGACATAAAACTTGTTTAGTTTATTCAATTCCAAATTTTTATTTAAAGTCACATATACACAACTGAGCTGAAAATTACAAATATAAAGTAAAATTTGAGTTTGTTTGCAAGTTTCATTTAATGAACAAAAAAATTATTAAAAACAAATAATTCACAAGAATTAACATATGAAATTGATTTTCAAACAAAAAATATTTGTTGACATTCAATAAGACATTTGATTTTGAAGTTTGAAATATGTAAGGAGTTCTTCATTTTTTAGTGTTTGTTTATTAATATTGCAGTTGTTTTTCAAGAGCCAAATTTCTAAATAAAATTTTGAATTTGGATTGAGTAAGCAAGAATCAGATTTGAACTCCAATATCTTAATCGCACGAAAAAATTGATTGAACAAGTTGTTTTAGTTTTTGCGATAGATATAGCTCATTTTATTTGAGCTTAAAGTAAATTTTTTTTAAAGAAATTTATGTTTAAAAAAAACTTTTTTGATGCTCAAATCGAATAAGCCAAATCAACCAAATTCTAGAACAAAATCAAATATTTCAACCATCCATGAAAGCAAGATTCCTATTTTGTTCCTGAATCTTCCTTCTTCATGAGTATAATCATGAACCCAACTATTTTAAAGATTCAAGGGATCCATTTTCCAAAGCTGCTATGTAAAAGTATTAATGTAAAAGATCTTAATTTTTTTTCATGCATTGTTTGAGAAAAAAAACTCATACATAGGAAAAAAATAAGCCACCAAAAGGCGGTTCTTCCTACGGCCATGGTTGGCACAATTCCGATAAAGCTGTAGCATAAATTTCATAAAAAGCTAAAGCGCATTCTGTACAACGCCAGAATTCAAATTAAGCTAAATGGCTATTTGGCTGTCATCATGATTTATTTTTCAATCTTCGATAAAATCATTATGCTGTAAAATTTCATCGAAAAACCAATTATTACGTAAGCTCTTTGAGAGCAACCATGGTAGTTGATGAATTCAGATTGCATTATTGAGATATGATCGGGTTAAATGAATAACAAATAAAATCTATCTATAAATCAATTTATGAGCATCTTTTCTTCTGCTAGTCAAGATTTAGGGTAAAATGTAATTGTAATTGTAATTGTAATTGTTGATTTATTTACACACGAAAACCTTTTAGCAATTAAAGGCCTTTTCATAAGGTCAAGGAAATTTTAAGTACATTCGAAACAAAGTATTACATTTCTGAACAACTGTTAGTAAAAAAAAAAAAAAATAAACTGAACAAAGATTTAACATTTCAAACAAGGTATAGTGAAATTTAACTGAATATGTTTTAGTTATTCTAATGTTAGTTTGTAGGCGTTTTTGAAGCTAGCTAAAGATGTTTTGCTTTTCACGTCCAGTGGAGTTCTATTCCAGCACGAAGTTCCGTACACCAGCAGACTCTTTCCGCCAGATGTTGCATGTTGTGGTACGATGAAGCAGCGGGTCCGTTCGTGTCTTCCTCGTTGCAGATGTTGTTGAATGTACTCTGGTAGAGCTTGGTGGTAGGCCTGACGCATGAAGGATGCTATCCGAAGATCATAGTTTGCACCTAGTTCATGTCCGAGAATTGCCTTGCGCACAGGTAGTGTAGTTTCGAGACGGTTCAGATGAAAAACAAACCGAATAGCTGATTTGAATGCTCTAAATATACGCTCTCTGAGTCCAATTGACATGCCAGGATAGTAAACGATGTCGCAATATGTCAAGATGGGAACTACGACAGCTTGTACCAGCTTTAATCGAGTGGGTTGAGAAAGTACTGAGGAGAAACGACGGAACGTTCTGAGAGTACCAAACACTTTAGAAACAACCTCGTTTACATGTCGTGTCCAATTTAGGTTGCAGTCCATCATAAGGCCGAGATTTTTCACAGTTGATGATAAGGGGATGTCTTCGTTTCTGAATTTGATTGCACTGTTCGGCGTAATGGTGCCGGACCTGCAGAAAATGATGGCTTGTGTTTTCTTAGGGTTCGGTACTAGAAAATTTTGATCAGACCATTGGACAATAGCTTCGAGGTCCAGGTTAACTTGCGCTATCATGTGATCGACGAGTTCTGCGGGTCCAGAGAGGTAGATTTGTAGGTCATCAGCGTAGAGATGATATTCACATTTCAGATGCCTCGGCAGACTGTTGATATACAGCGAGAACAGCAACGCACTGAGACATGATCCTTGTGGTGTTCCGTCGGATAGCAGCATTTCAGTTGACAGTCTATCTCCAGTTTTGACAAGTTGGGAACGGTTCTGAAGAAAGGAGCTGATCATGTTACACGCTTCGCGTGAAAATAGGAAATCGTTTCGTAGCTTCTTCTCCAGTAGATGATGTCGAACACAGTTGAAAGCAAGCGAAAAATCGACAAGAACCATGACTGTGCAGTGACCCTTGTCGAAACTGCTGTAGATGTCATGCGTGACTTTAGCCAGAGCGGTAGTAGTGCTGAAGTTTCTCCTGTATCCAGACTGGTGCTTAGCAAGCAGGGTTGGGTTGGCATTCTCAAGATGTTCGGTCACCTGAGCCAGTAGTACTTTTTCGAAGATTTTTGAGATCGCTGGGAGAACACTTATAGGACGGTAATCTTTAGGATCAGTTGGGGCAGATGTCTTTGGAATAGGAGTAACCAGAGCCTTTTTCCAAATCGATGGGAACGTATTAGAATCGATGATGGCATTGAAGAGATTGCAGAGAATAGGCAGTACGTACGGACAGAGTAATTTCAGAAACGATATAGGAATTTGATCAGTCCCGATGGCATTAGATTGTATTTCGTAAATCTTTCTACTTATTTCGTTCACATGCGTATGACGAAATTTGAGAGTTGGTCTTGAATCGGGAGAATTAGTTCGACTGGATACTGGAGGAGTCACATAACGATTAGATGGTGATAAAAGTTGGAGATGACCTTCAGCGAAAAAAGCATTCAGTTCATCGAGGTTGCAGTCATCTACAGACGAGTTACTCTTGGGATTATTATGAATTCCTTCACGTCTAAGATTACTCCAGAGTGTCTTCGCAGGAAGCTGATGGTCGAAATTCTTGTCTGCGTATTTCTTTTTCGCAGAAAAGACAAGGGATTTCACTCTGTCTCGGTGTCGTACGTATTCTTTCCACTGGTTGTCGTTTCTCGAACGATTAGGGTTTCTGATATACAAAGAGTACGCCATGTTTCTGGTTTCGATTGATTGCTTGATTGAAGCATTGATCCACGGAGTTTTTTGATCTCGTACAGTTGTTTCGCGTTCGGGAGCATGAAGATCGAGGAACCTTTGCATTTCTGATGTTAAGACTTGCGCCTTGGTGTTAGGGTCAGCAGTGTTGAAGAACGGTTGCAAGTCACAAGCCTGAAAATCGATTTGCAATTGGAGAATATCGATGTTGCGGTAATTCCTCATCTTGACAACTCTTGGAGGTGGTCGAGTGACGCGAACGTCGGCGATGAGATAGATGATTTCGTGATCGGAGATAGAGCTGCCCATATGAGTTTTCGATTTTATAATGTGTTCAGGCGCATTTGTGATCATTAGATCTATCGTGTTAGCACTTGTATCAGTGAACCTCGTAGGTTCGGTAGGGAGAACTGAGAGTTGGAAAGCTGAATTGATTTGATGGAGAGCACATAGATTGGCGGATGGTTGTTGAGCGCTGACGTTGATGTTAAAATCTCCTAATATTACTAACCGATCATAACTGTACTCCATAAGATCAAGCAGCAGTTTTTCGTAGCTGCGACTAAACAACTGATTCGAACCTGACGGGTTATAGAGCACGGTAACACAAACAGTAAGGTCGTTGATTTTGGCAAGGATAGCTAAGTACTCAACTCTGCATACGAGAGGAGTATTTACATCGAAGGAAGATTTGAGAATCGTTGCAGCTTTGATTCCTTTTTTAAGATAAATCGCAACACCACCGCAGGTTTTAGTGCCACGACCACGTCCACATGGAAGACAATGTTTAATTAGATTGTATGCAGGAATACGAACGGGGCCGACTGGAGCTGACATTTTCATTTTGGTTTCGGTGACTGCAAATAGGTGATATTGGTTCTTGTTGAGTACTAGTTTGATACCGTCAATGTGTTGCTCTAGACCACGCACATTGAGGTGACCGATTCGAAGCTTAGATTGGGTCATTTATGGTGGTGTTTTGTAAGGTCATTAGTGCGTTACAGATGTTGAGGGGAACTGATAGAGTTGTGCGCTGACACAGCATCGAAAAATATAGATGAGTCGTTACTGGATAGACTTTCGGATAACTCGGACAATTCGTTGATGCTGTGTATCTGGACATACTCTTTTTTGTCGGGATAGAGAACAGACACTTTATCGTTCCGTACGAAGATCGACTTGATCAGCTTTTTATGTTTGAGGCGAAGGGCTAGGTTGCGGATACGGAAAGCTTGAGGGGAGAGTATTTCGTTTACAGTAAAACGATTATTCAGCGCAAATCCAATGTTAAGATTGGCTAACTTCGCTTCGAAGTAGCTTTCATAATATTTTCGGAGTAACTTTGTTTTCGTTTCAAGCTGATTGAAAACAACAACGATAGTGGGAGTAAGCATCCGGTCGGACCACTTCGATGGTTTACTAGGTAGACGGAAACAATTACATACGATTGACATATCGTTGAAACCAAACAGCTTTAATACGTTTGATACGATGTCACGAATGCTTTCTCCGTCGCGGTATGGCACTTTGTTAATCGCAATCCTGCACCTATTCACTGTAGCTGAACAAGTCCTGGCTAGCTTGGCTCCAGATTCGATGATTTCCAATTTCTCGCTCATGTTTTCGATGATTCTATTTTGACTTGAAATTTTTCCGCTGGACTGCTCGAAAGAATTCAGTTTATTCAAAAACCGATCATGCAGCTTTTTGATTTGCATACGAAAGGATTCCAAATCTTTTTCCAGTGCTGATATCTTTGAAGAGAGTTCGACGATTGACTTTTTAGTGCTCTCTAAATCGTTTACAGCCGCTGGATCAGGATTGGGATCAGGAACATTCACTTTGCATACTAGGCTACCTCTGATAGAGCATTTCTCGCAGAAGTAGAGATAACTGGAAATATCTGCTAACAAATCTTCGCTGATTCGAGCACAGGTGGAGTGCGTCCAGGAAGCACAACCATCGCAGCCGATCCATTTAACGGGAAGCTTATTTTTCTTTTTGCCCTTCAAAGGGGGAGTTGAGCTGGAGCATATACAGCAAATATCTTCCTCTTTTCCCATGGTGATGATAACACACACACTAACAACTTCACAGATAGTGTTTATAGATGCATTACAACACCAACACAGAGAGAACAAACAAAAAATTCAAACTGCACTTATAATGCTGGTTTCTCAGTTTTTAAAAACGTTCCGTATTATTTCTCGAACTTGAGATTCGCATTAATTTATGAATCTTCGAATGAAGCGAGTTTTCTTTTCCACTTTACTCTATAACTTTTCCTGTTTCGAGCTATTTAAACACTTAAAGTAAAACTTTTTTCTCGGAGCATAAAACGCGAGCTTCCAAACAACTTGTAAGTGTAAGTGTGAATGATGAAATGTGTATGAAATAGTATCCTTAAAAGAATACGGGTCAAATATTTAGAATAACGAAATTTTTATAAAAAAAAAACTTACGGCAAGAATAAGATTTTTTTATGAGAAGAATAAAGTTGAATGTTTGAGTCAAGACCCATCTCTGGGTCGCAGTTTAAAAATTAAAAAAATATTTTCAAATACTTGACACTGTGAATTCATCAGCGTGGTGTCATTTTGTGTCCATCGATTTTGTAACCAACATGGCGTTAGTCAAATCAATGCTTAATAGCTTTAATATGGTCTGAAAAATGATTTTATGAGAGCCATATAAATAGCTAAAATTTGACGATTCTCTCGCAAGTCAACCAATTACACGGGTAATTCTTTTCTGAGTTGTTAATCATTAGTATGGCAAACGAGGACAGACTTTTTAAATGAAATAAATAAGGGATTAGCTGTGAATATCTTGTGCAATGATACTTTGAGTTGAAGTCGATTTCTTTGTCTGGCACCATCTAGAAATCCAAGATGGTGACTTCCGTTTAAGATTAAAATGTTAAGAATGACTTAAAATCACATGAAACCCCCGCAATATAGGTAAGTTGGGTGAAAGGGTTAAACGAGTAAAAGACATTTTTTCTATCTGATGCCATATTGAAATCCAACTATAGAATTACTGTACTGAAAATAGCATGAAAGCCGCACACTATGGGTATTGAGTTAAAAAGCTAAACTAGAAGAAGTCTATTTTCTCTGTCTGTCCCCATCTTAAAAACCAAGATGGCGGCTTCCGCTTAAGTTTAAAATGCTGTTAATCACTGAAAATCCCATGAAACACCTACAATAAATATGAGTAGAGGGTAAAAGGGCTTAACTAGAAGGATGAGAATTACGCTACCTGACGCCTTCTTGAAATCCAAGATGGTGGGAGCGTTACAA
This sequence comes from Uranotaenia lowii, assembly GCF_029784155.1. Lineage (NCBI taxonomy): Eukaryota > Metazoa > Arthropoda > Insecta > Diptera > Culicidae > Uranotaenia > Uranotaenia lowii. The sequence continues at coordinate 259,295,989 of NC_073693.1, forward strand.
GAAAAAGTCAATTTTTTCTTTCTGGTGCCATTTTGAAATCCAAGATAGCGGTATTCACTTAAGATTAAAATGCAGTTTATTTCTGAAAATCGCATGAAATTCCCACAATATTGGTTTTGGATGAAAGGGCTGAACTAGATGAAGCCGAATTTCGCTTTCTGATGCAATCATAAAATCAAAGATGGTGGCTTCCGATTTACTTTTAAATGCTGGAAACGACTAAAAACCACACGAAACCTCTTCAATATGGGTGTTGGGTTAAAGGGCTAAACGAATAGAAGTCAAATTTCGCTACTTTACGCCACCCAAGATGGTGATTTCTGCTGATCTTTAAATTGCTGTTAATGATCGGAAATCTGACTTGAACTGCGATTTTTAGTGATATGCAGCTTTTTTAAGTTAAGCGGAAGCCACCATCAAGATGGCGTGAGAATGCAAAATTCGACTTCTACTCTTTTAGCTTTTCATTCAATACCAATATAAAAGCAGTTTAATATGATTTTTTGTTATAAACAGCATAATGAAGTGCAGCGGAAGCTGGAATCTTGGATTTCAAAATGCCGTCAGACAGGCCCGTGCGAAGGACCTGTCTATGGGGGGGGTTTTCAAAATTCAAATTCAGCTAAAAACGATAACAATACCAAAAATAAACACCATTTCTCACTTATAATTACCACACAAACTAAAAAAAAGAATGATAAAAAAACTATGTTTTCAAATCATATCAAAATGAAAATTTAAAATTTTCGGTAAGTCATTGATATTTTTTTTCAAAATGATGTTCCTTATTCTGAAGTAGAAATTTGTTTCAAAAGGATTTCGAAGCAACTTTAAAATAAACATTTCCAAAACACAGAGTTTAAAACCATTCTGAAGGTTGTACTCCATTTACCCGAAAACCATTGCCCAGAATGAAAAATCCCCAGAATTCCAATCGCCAGAAAGAACCATTCCCCAGAATTTTTTTCCCCAGACGAACCATTCCCCAGAAAAATTTTCACCAGAATGTACCATTTCCCAGAAATTTTTCACCAGAATGAACCATGTACCAGAAATTTTTTCGCCAGAAGGACCATTTCCCAGAAAATTGAAAACATTTATTCTTACTAGAAATTATTCAAAAAAAAGGAATTGTTACAAAAAAATATTGGGTTTTATAACTTTATTCTTTTGCGGCAAGGCCGCAACCAACGATGATGAAGGGGCTGAGGCGGCACAAAGCCGCCGAAGCTCCCAAATCCGAGGAGGCCGCCGACCCGCCGTCGGAAGCGGTGGCCCTAAGACATTGGTCTAGGTCTGCCGGGGCTTCCTAGGTCTGCGTGAAAGCCCTTAGCCCCGTCCGCCACGCGACAGCGTGAAGGACAAAACGTCTTTCAAGTTCGAACGCGCAGCGTGAGGAGTCGGATACCAAAACGGTTTTTTAAAGGACCATGGTAAGCATTGAATCAATTAAAGTACCCAAACCATAAATAAAGCACAATTTTAGTTCTAAAATAAATTTAGTTGGAAAATTTCAAAGTCGTAGTTTCATTTAAAAAATCAATTTCGAATCATATGAAATATTTAAGAATTCATTAGAAAAAAAAACAAATAAAAATACTAGGGGAAAAAATCTGGGATTTATGCCATTCTGGTAAATGTTCCATTCTGAGGAAAAAAATTCTGGGAAATGGTCCATTCTGGGAAAAAAATTTCTGGTAAATGGTGCATTCTGGGGAATTTTTTTCTGGGAAATGGTTCATTCTGGGGTTTGATTTCGGGTATTTGTCATTCTGGTAAAAATTCATTCTGGGCAATGGTTTTCGGGTAAATGGGATACAATCCATTCTGAATTCTAAAATAAATGTTCAATCAGTTACAAAACTAAACATGATAATTTGTTAGGAAAATAGTAATTATAGTTAATTTTAATTCATCTTAGTTTAAATTCTTGTCTTTATTCTCAACTGAAGGGTTGATTGAAAAAATTCCGCTGTGGTATTTTGAATTTGAACAAAAAATATTAAATCGCGATTTGCAATGTGAATTTTCGATAACTGGAACTATCCATTTTGAACTTAGGAGAATTTGTTCAATGGTTGATGGTTTTATTAATATGAAAAAAGAATATAGAAGAATATATTTATTATTATTTGAAAAGTGCCAGTGATAAAAGTCAGAGATAAAAACTTTTTATAAAAAAAATCGTCCAGTTATCAACATAAGTTCATTTTTGAAAATACAAGCTCTGAGTTTTCTGTCACTTTCGATTGAAATATTGGGTCCTGGAAAAAAAACTGACGGTTGAATCTATGTTATTCTTATAGAAAATTTAAATTTAAGGAGTTGTATGTCAAGTACACGAAAATTCAGAATTTAAAAAACAAAGACAAATTTGTTAAACATATTTCTAAAATTTTAAAAGTTAGACTAAAAAATTTGAAAAAATAAAAAGAAATTGGAAAATAAAACCGTTTTTAAAATTCGGTAAATTTATTCAGAAATCTTAAAAAAAAGAAAATGAATAAGATAAGTTTTTTGAAATATTTCAGAAGTTTTTTTTGATAAACACGTTTCACAATAACCATTTATTTAATCGATGACTCAAGGCAACAGCATTTTGGTGGTTATTTTTTAAATGATTGATTTGGTAAATTTTAGCGTACATTTAGTTTTTAGTACGTTAGGTACATTTAGTTTTTATGGTAAGGAGTTTTAAATGTATCAGTTTAAAGTGAAATCAAACATTGATAACTGATTAACCAATAAACATATTTTCATGAAAAAATCATATTCTGATTCTGTTTATCATGTTTCATCCAACTAAGGAATAATCTTATGATGAAAATGATGTAACATGATGCAATGATCAACATATTTGTTGAAACTTGCAAAATGATTACATGTATGCTTGAAAAATATTTAAAATTCAGTTCTGATTAAAACTTTTAAAAATTTGATAAATGAAAAAATGTTAAAAAACAGAACTAAAAATTACTTGAAGTCTTAAAGAAAGTTGATAGTTCATATAAAACTTGTTTTTTTTAAAATGATATGTTTCTAACTTGAGTTTTTGTTAAAAAAAGCGCAGACATTTCTTAAATGCTTTTTACTTATTTTCAAAAGTCATTTCAATAACGGAAGTTGATAGAAATATTACATTTTTTGATTCGACTACTCTAAATTAGTCGAAATTACCTTTTAAATTCATTGCATCTCAAAAATGTAAATTTTGTGGCCTTGTGTAAATAATGTGTTGTGTTCCGCATCTAGAAGAACAAAAAACACGAAATAATATTTAGTCTGAAATTGATTTCTTGAAGAATGTTTCAAATCAGCATAACATTTATAAAGAAATGAACGATTTTTTTTATAAAAAAATGGTTCATTTCAAACTCCGTTCTTATATTGTAAAAACCCATAAAAACCTATTATAAAAACCCAATCTGAAAACGAGGTAGGGTTTTTGTATGTCAAGTTTTGAGTTCCTATACAAAAGATAAACTGAATTGCATATTGAAATCTAGAATTTGGTTTCTATTCGTAAACGTCGAATAGTGTCGTAGATCGAAATGGCTCAAGCCAAGGGTGATGTAGATAAGACGTAATTCCGCCGGAGGCGAGAAAAATTTCTGACTTGCTTGTCAAATATATTTTAAGATCAAGTAATTTTCCGTTACTACGGTGAAAACTTTACTTTGAAAAAATCTTCATGGGGGGGGGTTAAACCCCTAAAACCCCCCCCCCGTTCGCACGGCCTTGCCGTCAGATAGTGAAATTATACTTTTTCTAGTTAAGCCCTTCCTTCTATTGTATTTTCAGTGATTAACAGATTAAACTTAAGCGGAAGCCACAAATTTGACTTTCTTTTATTAAGCTTTTTAAATCAATACCCATATTATGGGAATTTCGAGCTTTTATCAGTAAAATACAAAAAAAAATTAGTATGGGAGAGTGGGGAATCTTGGGCCACTTTTTTTCTTTGTTCCATAACTTCTTTATTATAAAAGATAAAATGAAAATAAAAAATGGTATAGTTTTCAACATTTTCAAGGTATCATAAGGTATTTTTTTTTTAATTTTCAATAAGTTATTTTCCCCAAATTCTGACTGTTTGAAAAAAGCAATATTTTTAGGATTTTGAAAAATGGTGGGGAATTGTGGGCCACCAAATCAAAATTGACCAAATAACATGCAAAGTTTATAAGTTGACCCAAAACTGTGATTTCCTAATTAATTTCGTTATTTTAAAGCAATTTCAGATGATGAAATAAAAAAGAGAGCTGTGTATGATCTCATAGATTCCAAAACCTGGCTCGCGAATGTTTTGGCAAAATTTCTTATATAGGATGGACAAAATATTTTTCATAACTCTTCATTTGGCATAAGAAAACTTTACAGATAGGAAAAACGTATTTTAAGTTCTGAATGTGTGTAAAAACATAAAAATATAGGTGATTCAAGAAGTGTGGCCCACGAATCCCCACAAGCTATGATTTGCAAATTGGTTGCGTTTGTGTGACTTATTGATGTTTCATCAAAAATTCCTTTTCCACGTGAAAGACTATGACAAAACTAAGATCATAAGCGTATGAGCATATTTTTTGTTATGCACTTTAGGTTGCCCATCGATGAAATTAGCGGGTGTTTTTTTAATTATGTAAGTAAATTTTTCTAACTTTTTTTAGCTTGATAAATAAAAGAAGCATATGATGCGTATTTCAGCCAACAACATATAGGAATATATGCTCACGCAAAGCGACGACGATGACAGTTGGTTTGAGATTTTTATCTCAACACACAGCTGAGATATTAAAAGTGGCCCACGTTTCCCCATGGCCCACGATACCCCACTCTCCCCTATTAAAATAAAAGATTTCAAGATGGTGTCTGATAGCAAAATTCGACTTGTATTGGTAGAGTCCTTTCGACTAATACCCACATTCCGGCGGTTTGATACGATTTTCAGCCATTTACAGCATTTTTAAGTTGAAAAGATCATCTTGGATTAAAAGATGGCGCCGGACATCGAAATTCGACTTTTACTCGTTTAGCCCTTTCACTCAACACCCATATTGCGGATGTTTTATGAGATTTTCAATCATCAAAAGGGCTTGTGATATAGCTCAGTTGGCAAGTCTGTTGTCTCCTGAGCCGATGTCCGCGAGTTCGAGCCCAAGAGCTAACATCGAACACAGTTGCACCGGATAAGTTTTTCAATAACGATCCGCCAACTGCAACGTTGATAAATTCGCGAATGCCATAAAGATGGTTAAACGACTAAAATCGAAAAAAAATCATCAAATGCTTTGAAAAGGAAAATGGAAGCCACCATCTTGAATTAATGATGGTGTCAAGCAACCAAATTTGTCTCCTATTAGTTGGGCATTTTCACTCAATACTCGTATTGTAGAGGCATTCATACCACTTCCGGTGATTTAAAGTAATTCAAAGATTTTTTATATTTTTTTTAACAAAAGAACAACACACATGACTTATTAAAAATGTGTAAAAATGGGAATCAATATTCAAATATGTGCACTCTAGCTTGAGCGTGTCCTGCTTTGAAATCTTGATCGAGAACTGTCACCTAATTTTATTAAGGTTGTGTGCCTTTATAAAACATGCGACAAGAAACTTGGACCAAACTTCTTAGTTTATTTCGTTGGAGTTTTAATAGAGCAATGAAAACTCTTTCAAAACAACTTAAACAGTAAATTTAATAAAAGCAAAGCTTTACTAGCGTTTTCAGAACTTCTTGAAAACAAATGGTTGAATAAAAAATCTAAGGATTTTTCATGACGATATTATATCAATTATGAATCTAGCTGCATATAAAACGCCATCATAAAACCATAATGAAACTTTCACATGGTAGTTGGCTTAATCAATGTTTTTGAGCTGTTTATGTGCTCTGATCAGGGCCATACACGGACAATAATAAAAAGAATAAATTTATCTATTTTCCAAAATTATCTCGAAAGCGAGAGATGTTAGAAAAAAAAAACACTTTTTGCACATTTGGAATCTGCGCCCCGAAATAAGTCAAAATTAGCTGGAGTTCTTTGCACCTGTGGAAAATGTAATTTTTGTTGCTTTGTGTTATGAATACGAATATCAGATTATGGACACGGATTTTTCAATCTGAATCAATTTGATAAATTTAATTTACAATGAAATCATATTTCAAACAAAATCAGAAATACTTTCTCTCGAGATGATCATGATCCCTGCATTAGGTTGTGAAACTGCATTTTTGGATAATTGTATAACTCTTGCTGAAGCAATAAATTGTTTTCATCTTGTTGCATAAATAACCATTTGATTATGTAGTAACGTCAAAAGAACTTCATCTTAAATTTATTTCAAATGACCTCAAAATCACCGCAAACAATTTTGTAGTCATTAGGGCTCCTTTAAAGATTTATCCTCCAAGATAATGTTTGATGTTGCCCCAAAATAAAACGCTCTAAAGTAGGTATCCAATAAATTCACATTCTGGGGATCGCGCAATCATCCTCTGGCCCAGCCAGCAGAGGAAGCACGTCTAACCCACAGTTGTTATCATCATCTTCAAACCGGCAATAAAGCTATCATATTTCAACCACTTTCCCAGCGCCTCGCAGCCCAGAAGGCAACATAAAATCTCGAGGGAGATAATCGACTTTTTCCGAATCCATTCTGGAATCCCACTGGCCGGGGAGAAGAAAATGAATGGGATCGTTTCATTGAATGATGGCAGCAAGTAAGGCGGGTTTTCGTTTGGTGTGAATTTCCCGATCCGCCGGGCATCGTTTCCGTATCGTTTGAAGCGTTTGTGTATCCGATTTCCCACTGAAATTCAACCCGGAAAGGGCAAATTCCTTTCCGGGGCGGGACGACGAAGGATCTTGGAATCTCCCCGGAAGCCTCTCGATAACCGTTTTTGGCTCATTTCCGTATTGGTTTTTCCAACCGCCCCACGTGCCAAACTGGATGTGGATGTGTTTCCGGCTAAGCTAAGCTAAGATGGTTGTTAAGCTCCATGAGAAATGATCCTTCGAGAAGAAGTGTGCCTCAAGTTGCCTTGCAGCGGAACGAGAAAGCAGCAGCATATGGTTGGACCTCGACATGAAACTCAACCCGGAGTTTCCGGACTAGAATTGAATTAGGAGCACCCTTTCGGATCTTCTGTCTTCTACTTGCTGCCACACTTGCTTTTGCTAGACGTTGCTCAGGTTAGAGACCTGGGTGACTTGCACAAACTCCGGAGTCAAGTTAAGTCATAAACGAGAGCTTGTCGTCTCCTGGGGCTGCATTTAATTTCTTGCATCTCATCTTCCAATTTGACTTTTGCGGTGTGGGGGTGTATGTGTACACATACACACCCAGAGACCCATTCAGACAGTAGCACAACTTCGAGGGAAACAGATACATCCGGTTTCAGGAGCTTCTTTTTGCCAGCCACGTTTCACCGTTTGGCGGAAGGATTTTCCGCCACCGGGACGCAATAACTTTTCCCTTGGCATATGGTGCAGGTTCCTCGATGCCGTTGCATATTTCCCGAAGGTGTATTTTCTCCGAAGTTAGATGCTGCTGCTTCTGTATCGACAGAAGATGACCTAGATTGCACTTCTTATTGAAAGAAGAAGACGGGTTTATGAAAAACACGTACGTTCTGTCTTAAAGTATTCGACTCTACCGGTTCCGTTTTCGGGAAGTGCGGATGCATCCGGTTTATTGATTTAAACTATAATAGCTTCATGAGGTTTTTAATTCGCATTATTCATGAAGGCTAAGTGCATCTAGCATGGTTATATAACACAGATATCCAAAAAAATTGTATTGTATAAGAATACTGCTTTCAAGTGATGATTTCTTCAGTCTCATCAAAGGAATTTAGGATGTAAATTGGTACAGTGGAACTGTACTGCAAAATTTAAAGGTGATAAAGATGATTGAACATTTTAAAAATCTGAAAAAAATAAGAAAATTTTCATGATAAGTATATATAGTTCGTGTTGGTGTTCGTTGATTTCGAAAAAGCATTCGACCGACTTAACCATGAAAACATCTGGGCGGCTCTAAGGCGACGAGGGGTCCCAGAGAAACTAGTCCATCTCATCGAAGCACAGTATGAGGCATTTTCGTGCAAGGTCTTGCACGACGGTGTCTTGTCCGAACCAATCCCGGTAACTGCTGGAGTGAGACAAGGATGTATTCTATCACCGCTACTTTTTCTAATCGTAATGGATGAGATTCTGATTGGATCGATTGACTGTGCACCGAACCGAGGATTGCCGTGGAATCCTTCAACAATGGAGCAACTGAACGACCTTGACCTGGCTGACGATATTGTTTTGCTCGCCCAAACACAACCAGATATGCAGAGCAAACTCGACGACCTCACCGAAAGTTCCAAGGCAGCAGGTCTCAAAGTCAATGTCGGAAAGACCAATTCGATGGAGATCAACACAGGAAATCCCTCCAGTTTCATGGTAGCTGGGCAACAAGTTGAGAAAGTGGAGTGCTTCCAGTATCTTGGTAGCCAGATAACGCCTGATGGTGGTACCAGAAAAGACATCGAAACACGGATCAGAAAGGCCCGATTTGCGTTTGCGAGCCTCCGAAACATCTGGCGGTCACGCCAGATCTCTCTACGAACAAAAATCCGAATCTTCAACTCAAACGTCAAATCCGTTTTGCTGTACGGGTGCGAAACTTGGTGCACATATGCGGTAACGACGCGAAAACTGCAAGTATTTGTAAACCGGTGCCTGCGGAATATCATCCGCGCTTGGTGGCCTGGCAACTGGATCTCGAATGAGGAACTACATCGCCGGTGTCATCAAAAGGCGCTAGAAATCGAGATTCGGGAACGTAAGTGGAGATGGATTGGGCACACGCTGCGAAGAGATGAAAACGAGATTTGCAGAGAGGCGCTAGATTGGAATCCAGAAGGTCATCGAAGAAGAGGCAGACCCAGAAATTCGTGGCGGCGAAGCCTAGCCGCTGAAATCCGAACTGTCGACGAGAATCTTGACTGGGACCAGGTGAAGACGCTGGCTCCGGATCGTCAACAGTGGAGGTCTTTTACCACGGCCCTATGCACCGGAGGATCGGCGCGGGATCATTAAGTAAGTAAGTAAGTATATATAGTTCAATTACTCTTAGAAGTCACAGAGTTTGAAATAGGTTGGCAGCCAAACGGGTCATTATGAATTTTGAAAACACACCATATACATTTTGTAGATTGGTCCATAAACTTACCCATGCAAAGCTTCAGCTCTATCGGATTTTATTGAGGGTTGCTCAAAGCGTCGGTTTTTTACCCTCAAAAACTACCAAAGCGTGGACCAAAGGAAATCGGAAAAATTGAAATTTTACTTTTGATGCCAAATGGCTAAGAAAATGCATGAATTGTCGAGATCTTGTGTTGTCTCAAAACAAAAATTTTGGCCGAAAATTCATCTTCTGGGACTTCCGTTTTCCAGTACCAAAAAGACGATTTTTGTCCAAAATTTATTTTTCTATAAAACATCAGATTTTCAGGCGTTTCTAAATCATTTGACATAAAAATTAAAATTTTGATCCAGTCCAAACGAGCTGAAATTTTGCACAGGTCAGTTTTTTGGGCCAATCTACAAAATGTATATGGTAGGTTTTCCATTTCCATACACTAGATGCCACTTGAGTGTCCGTTTCCCGGCCATTTAAACGATCCCGGGAATCGAAATATCTGACGATTCTTTTCCCGGCAGTTTTCGAGATCCCGAGATTTATTAGAAATGAAGGTTTTCACACTCTATTCATACGAAACCTCATCTTCATGGTATTTTTTAAATTTATAAGTGGAGGTTTTTCAAAACATTTCCAACTTTTTTAATGCCTCAAAAAATAAATAGAAATTAAAAAAAAAACTTTCTACTTAAACTAGGGTTACCATCCGTCCCGCAAAAGCGGGACATGTCCCGCTTTTTTGTTGAGTGTCCCGCTGTCCCACTTTTTCCTCAAAATGTCCCGCTTTTTTTCTAAGATAAAATTTACAAAGTTAACTTACTAACAATGAAAAAAATCAAACTTTAGTCTCAATTTGAATTCTGTGATGAACAGAAAATCTTTCAAATACATCTTTCCCAAGTAAAACTGATTGACTTATAAGAATCTTCCGGCCACATATGAAACTTAAACTTGGTCTTCTAGCCTGTTATAAAACCTGAAATGTTGCTTGGTTTTTCTCAAAATAAGCAGCATTTTTCATAATTTTTCAAGGCAATAACGAATAATCCTGAAGCTCTAGCATTACAGAAAGATTCTGATTCAGTTAAGTTCTTCAATACATGAAGAAAATATTGTTTAAGTTGCCTTCAGTTAATTATAGGTTATAGAATTAAAGATATTAGTAATAAAAAATACACACAAAAGTTCGATGCTGTGGAAAATTAATCCCAAAACACTATACAAACGGATTTTTATCCGCAAACATCTGTATGCAGTAAGTCGATACACTACACCTTATATCTAAAAACACGAATTAGAAAACAGATCAAAAGACGACCAGCTGAGTCGACACTTACAAGAAAACAGCATCTTTTCGGTAAGAAAGCATAAATTATGATCAGCAAAACTAACTATATAAACACTATTTTAGTCCCTGAAGAAGTTCCAATAAGGATCGAAACGTTGGAAACGAAATCAATACGTCGTTTTTGCTAAAAACAAGACTGCAAGCCAAAAAAAAACTTTCCAAAAAAAAAAAATGACTATCGATAGAAGTTAGTTCGATAGACTCCAGATTATTCATCAGATCTCGTTTATATTCAGATAGCTATCCTTTTGTTTCAAAATCTGTCATTTCTTTGCCGATGATTTTGATGCTATCAAAAGTTTGCAAAACGGAAGAACTAAATTTCGAGTGACGCAAAATAAAACAATCACATTTTCGTAGCGTTTCTTTTTTGGAATTGTTTGTTTTTATAGATTCTTTGTCGATGTTCACTTTTAAACTAAGTATTCGAACGAAATTATTTTTGTTTTCAAATTCAATGCCAACCAGTTTCAAGAAAAAAAAATTTATCAAGTACGAATTATCATTTTCCTTGCTTAGTCTGACACATTTTTTCAATTTAGATCATATTCATATTTTTTTAATTTATTATGATTTATTTACTTCGGAATCAAATCTTATTTAGCGTTTCCCGGGATAAGTAAATTCCCGATTTTTTTTTATTCCTGGGATTTCCCCGAGTAGGAAACTCTTATTGCGACCCTAGACTAAATTAAAAAAATCATATTTTCTTAAACTAAGACGAAGATGGTCAGGTTAAATACAATGACTCATGAGGCAATGCCAGAAAATATCGGGATAGAGCTACTGCTTCCCTAAATATAATTTTCATTGTTGTTATTCACCTTTATAAAACCAAATTTTTATTTTTGTTGAAAAATTCACAGGTGCTGAGTTTGGAAATAAAAATAACTTTTGTTCTAAGAAATACTTTTTGGACAGATAACGAATTATGGCTTTTTCTTTTTTCGAAAATTGCAGAACCACAGGCGTCTCGGAGCTTGACTTCCAATTCAATGTTCATAAATTAAAATTTAGCCAAAAATAATAGCAATACCAAAACCCCACAATAAATAAGGAAATTTATCTCTTACACCATTTTTTTACTCATGATTATCACACAAACTCAAAAAAAAAATAATAATGCAATTCGAAATTTGGAATAAAGCTGGGAACATGAGAAAAATGCACAGAAAAAGATTTCATAAAATATACCACAAGGTTTAAAAAAAATCAGTGTTCTAAGAAAAAGACGGATCAGGACATAATTTAACCATGATTAAATATTGTAAGAATAATGATAACGATTATTATATATTTATCATCTTTATCATCATTTATTTTGTCCATTTTCAAATTGAAAAAAAACTTTTTGGTAGAAAGAACAAAATATTAATTTTTTTTAAGAGAGTCATTCAGTGATCAAAAGCCAAGATAAAACGTTTTTCAGTATTAAAGTCCCTCTAGTTATCAAAATGGAAGGCTAAAAAAGTTCATTTAAGAAGTTCATAATAATAACTTTATATATTTTTAATACAACATGTTCAATTTTATCGACAAAGTACAGATTGGCAAATTATTAATAAGACACTGCTTAAATAAATAATGAATTCCAAGTTTGTTGTAAATATTGAAAGCACAAAGATAATAAAAAAAAATAAATTTTAATTTGCTACTTCCAATCATTTTTCGATTTTTTTTTAAATTTAATTTAAAATCATGATCGATTAAAAACATGATTAAATATAATGAAAAAAAAGAAACGTTCATAAATTTTCATAAGATGATTTGAGAGTACAAAGATTCAAGCTCTGAATATTTTGTCGCTTTCTATTGAAATATTGGGTCCTGGAAAAGACAAAAGGTGAAAACTACCCAAGCAACCAGAATTCCGTTTAAAAGGGACATAGAAGCTTAATCAGCTCTCGTTTTTGTCTGAAGAGAATGCTAATCAGCCCAAAATTTAAGTTCTTAAAGCTACTTTCAAGTTCATTTGAGTGGCTGTAGAGAACGCTTTTCAGCTTTTAAGAGAATGTCAAGGAACTTCTACGCGCCGAAAAAAATCCGATTGACAGATTGCTCTGACAACCAGATGTCAGATTGCTAGGTTGCCGGTCTATCATGGACTATTTCATTGGTTTTAATTATATTGTTTTGATTGCAAAAGCTGCTTACGCCTAGAGAATTGAACCGTTGCTCTCTATGTTGCAATGAAACTCACCAGCCTCTCGACCAATCCAGCAAAAGTTCGTTGCCACTTTAATAATAAGTATTTAAACTTAATGTCATTTGAGATGATTGAATGGGTTGGTCAATAGAATGTACCTTATTTCGTTTAAAGGACTTTCAGTACACAAAATGAACAAAAACAAAAATTCGCATCCTCAAAAATTTATTCGAATATCTTAACATTTATAAGAAAAATTCGAAAAAATCTTGAACTCCATTTGTCTCTCTTTTTGGGGCGACTGTTTAGTTTACTTTTAATGGGTTGATTCTCGGCTTTCAGTCTCAAGTTTTTTAGTAAAAACGACTTTATTTTTACATATCCAACGTTTCGATCCTTATAGGATCTTCATCAGGGACTAAAATTTATTACAAAATTAAGTTTACGTCTACAGAATCTAAGTGATTCTTACCGAAAAAGTTGTCGTTTTTTTGTCCGGTTTGATACGGCGTATCGTTTACTGCTGTCTGTTTCTGTTTCAAACTATTGTAAAATATGTTGGATTTTTTGTGTATGTTATAATTTTATGTGTGACTTACGGTTAAAAATTCTTTTCCAGGGCTATTGCTGATTTTTTGTAGGTTTTTGTAGCACTTTTTATGAACAAAATACTTGCACTGTGTGTTTTATTCTATGTTGTTTTTTAATTTATGATGGCGGTGTACTTAAAGTGTCTGGTTGTTGGTTTGTGTTTTTTTGTTTTGGTTTCTTATTTCGTATTTTTTCGAGACACTGAAATATGTTGTTGTATGAAATGTGTATGATGTCTGTGTCTTTTTTAATATTGATGGAAGAATTTGTAGTTTTTATGTGACAACTTTCTAACATGTTTAGTTTGTCTTGATTGTCACCTCTGTCGATAATTTTCACTTTGTCTATATCGAACAGATGGTGCATAGCTGCTTCGTGTTCTATTAATGCTGTCTGTTGTCGTAGTTGGATGATTGCGTAGTCCTCGTTTGTGTATCCTTTTTCCCATAGTCGTTTCAGCTCGTTGGTTTGCGTTTTATGCTGTGACATTCGTTGTTTTAATTTAACGATTGTGCATCCTATGTAGCAGGCGTTGCATTTATGTTCGTTGTTTTCTTCTTCGCTCGTGTCTGGATTCCCGTTGCATTCGATTTTGTATACTACGTTTGTGTGATCTTCATGTGGGGTTTTATCCTTTACCATAGGGAATAGTGATCCAATGGTTTTTTTCTGTTTAGTTGCTGTTTTAATATGAGTGTTATCCTTTTTTAGTGTTTTATTTATATTTGATGTTAATCCATCGATGTTCGTGAGAGATTTGAAAATTTTATTTTCATTCTCTACCATAGCTGTTTGTTCAATTATTTTTTCTGTTGTTCTGTTGATCACTCTATTAATTAATGAGGTGGGGTAATCGTTCAATTTAAGTTGTTTCATAATAATGTTTCGTGTGGTGGTTTTATCTGACTTGGATGTGAAAATTGCTACTCTGTTCGCAAACGTTATTGCTACATTCATTTTTTGGTGTAACGGTTGGAATGAGTGGAAATTGAGAAATCTCCCAGAGGCAATTGGTTTCATGTACCAATCAGACAAAATCTTACCCTCTTCGTTCCTATGGAGCAACATATCCAGAAAAGGTAGAGATTCGTTCTCTTCCATTTCGACGGTAAACTGGACATTTTCATGCTGCGCATTGAATACGTTTTTTATCTCGTTCACTTGTGTTGGCGGCAGGACAAGGAAGAGATCGTCGACGTATTTTTTTATGTGCAGGGTGGCGTAACGCAAGCTTCGATTGCGTCGTCTAACGTGAGCTCAGCGATTGGTGACGCTATCGGACTTCCCATCGCGAGTCCTGAGGTTTGCTGGTAGAAAGTGTTGTTGAAGCAAAAATAGCTGCTGTCCATACAGAACTCTACCATTTCCCAAAATATGTCGAGACAAATTGGAGTTTGCATAGACAAGCGGCTCCAATGTTTGAAGATGCTTTTTCGTACCAGTTCCTTTGGTATCGACGTGAAAAGAGAGACGACGTCGAATGATGCCATTACGTATCCCGGTGGAATCGTAACGCCTTGTATATATTCGTTGAATTCCATCGAGTTTTTTAAACTATATTTAGGCGTTAATGATCGCTGTATGATCGATCCTACGTATTTCGATAGTTGGTAGGAAGGGGCGGTCATACAGGGAACGACGGGTCGGAGTGGGAGTCCCGGTTTGTGAGCCTTTGGTTGGCCATAAATGCGGGGGCAAACTGCCTTGTATGTACGCAGTTTTTTGGCTAATTTTGCATCTATTAAATTCAGCTGTTCCAGTCGTTTTACAAGGTCGTTGTTTTCAGACTGTAAGCTGGATGTTGGGTTGCGTTTTATTATTTTGTACGTTGCGCGGTCGATGAGGAGGGTATTCATTTTTGTGTTGTATTCTTCCCGTTCCATAAGGACGGTTTTGCTTCCCTTGTCAGCCTTGAGTGCGATCAACGTTGGATTGTTTTTGAAAAATATTCTTGTTTTGGTTTCAGCTGTTTTAAATGTTTTTATTTTCGGTTCGCTGTAGCCGTTGTTTTGTTTTGCATTTATGTAATTTTGTATGTTGTTAGCGACTTTACAACGAGTGATTTGTTGGATGTTGGGGTCGTTGTGGGTTTTGATGATGTTTTCGACGTCGGCTATGAGGTGAAAAAATGGTACTTCCTGGAGTGATTGATGTGGGAGTGCAAATTTTGGACCAAGGCTGAGCATCAATTTTACTTCCGCTGGTATTTCAATTTTGGTTGCGTTGTGTAGTGCTTTTTCATTCGTCGATGGCATCATTTCACAATTTCGTTCATACATACGGTTCATAAGTTGTTGGAATTTAGAGTTCGTAGTTTTTTTTGTTGTTTTCGGAATGTGTTTTGAAGAACTGTTGTTGTGATTGTGCGTTTTCAAAAAACCATCCTCAATATCGAAATCGAACATACTATTTTTTCACCTCATAGCCGACGTCGAAAACATCATCAAAACCCACAACGACCCCAACATCCAACAAATCACTCGTTGTAAAGTCGCTAACAACATACAAAATTACATAAATGCAAAACAAAACAACGGCTACAGCGAACCGAAAATAAAAACATTTAAAACAGCTGAAACCAAAACAAGAATATTTTTCAAAAACAATCCAACGTTGATCGCACTCAAGGCTGACAAGGGAAGCAAAACCGTCCTTATGGAACGGGAAGAATACAACACAAAAATGAATACCCTCCTCATCGACCGCGCAACGTACAAAATAATAAAACGCAACCCAACATCCAGCTTACAGTCTAAAAACAACGACCTTGTAAAACGACTGGAACAGCTGAAGCTAATAGATGCAAAATTAGCCAAAAAACTGCGTACATACAAGGCAGTTTGCCCCCGCATTTATGGCCAACCAAAGGCTCACAAACCGGGACTCCCACTCCGACCCGTCGTTCCCTGTATGACCGCCCCTTCCTACCAACTATCGAAATACGTAGGATCGATCATACAGCGATCATTAACGCCTAAATATAGTTTAAAAAACTCGATGGAATTCAACGAATATATACAAGGCGTTACGATTCCACCGGGATACGTAATGGCATCATTCGACGTCGTCTCTCTTTTCACGTCGATACCAAAGGAACTGGTACGAAAAAGCATCTTCAAACATTGGAGCCGCTTGTCTATGCAAACTCCAATTTGTCTCGACATATTTTGGGAAATGGTAGAGTTCTGTATGGACAGCAGCTATTTTTGCTTCAACAACACTTTCTACCAGCAAACCTCAGGACTCGCGATGGGAAGTCCGATAGCGTCACCAATCGCTGAGCTCACGTTAGACGACGCAATCGAAGCTTGCGTTACGCCACCCCTGCACATAAAAAATACGTCGACGATCTCTTCCTTGTCCTGCCGCCAACACAAGTGAACGAGATAAAAAACGTATTCAATGCGCAGCATGAAAATGTCCAGTTTACCGTCGAAATGGAAGAGAACGAATCTCTACCTTTTCTGGATATGTTGCTCCATAGGAACGAAGAGGGTAAGATTTTGTCTGATTGGTACATGAAACCAATTGCCTCTGGGAGATTTCTCAATTTCCACTCATTCCAACCGTTACACCAAAAAATGAATGTAGCAATAACGTTTGCGAACAGAGTAGCAATTTTCACATCCAAGTCAGATAAAACCACCACACGAAACATTATTATGAAACAACTTAAATTGAACGATTACCCCACCTCATTAATTAATAGAGTGATCAACAGAACAACAGAAAAAATAATTGAACAAACAGCTATGGTAGAGAATGAAAATAAAATTTTCAAATCTCTCACGAACATCGATGGATTAACATCAAAAATAAATAAAACACTAAAAAAGGATTACACTCATATTAAAACAGCAACTAAACAGAAAAAAACCATTGGATCACTATTCCCTATGGTAAAGGATAAAACCCCACATGAAGATCACACAAACGTAGTATACAAAATCGAATGCAACGGGAATCCAGACACGAGCGAAGAAGAAAACAACGAACATAAATGCAACGCCTGCTACATAGGATGCACAATCGTTAAATTAAAACAACGAATGTCACAGCATAAAACGCAAACCAACGAGCTGAAACGACTATGGGAAAAAGGATACACAAACGAGGACTACGCAATCATCCAACTACGACAACAGACAGCATTAATAGAACACGAAGCAGCTATGCACCATCTGTTCGATATAGACAAAGTGAAAATTATCGACAGAGGTGACAATCAAGACAAACTAAACATGTTAGAAAGTTGTCACATAAAAACTACAAATTCTTCCATCAATATTAAAAAAGACACAGACATCATACACATTTCATACAACAACATATTTCAGTGTCTCGAAAAAATACGAAATAAGAAACCAAAACAAAAAAACACAAACCAACAACCAGACACTTTAAGTACACCGCCATCATAAATTAAAAAACAACATAGAATAAAACACACAGTGCAAGTATTTTGTACATAAAAAGTGCTACAAAAACCTACAAAAAATCAGCAATAGCCCTGGAAAAGAATTTTTAACCGTAAGTCACACATAAAATTATAACATACACAAAAAATCCAACATATTTTACAATAGTTTGAAACAGAAACAGACAGCAGTAAACGATACGCCGTATCAAACCGGACAAAAAAACGACAACTTTTTCGGTAAGAATCACTTAGATTCTGTAGACGTAAACTTAATTTTGTAATAAATTTTAGTCCCTGATGAAGATCCTATAAGGATCGAAACGTTGGATTTGTAAAAATAAAGTCGTTTTTACTAAAAAACTTGAGACTGAAAGCCGAGAATCAACCCATTAAAAGAACTCCATTTGTAAATATCAGTACAGATATAAACAAAACAAATACCATGACAAGAAATTGACAGACATTTTTGACATGTCGCTCAGAATTCCCATAAAGGTTCTTTAAAACTCCTTCAAGTATCTTAATGGTGCGTTTCAGAATGTTACGCGA
The DNA here is from genome assembly GCF_029784155.1 of Uranotaenia lowii. Lineage (NCBI taxonomy): Eukaryota > Metazoa > Arthropoda > Insecta > Diptera > Culicidae > Uranotaenia > Uranotaenia lowii. The sequence goes on from NC_073693.1 coordinate 259,314,241, forward strand.
ACGTTATCGACCTTCTTGAAAGAAGTTCCATTAAAAGCGCTTAGAAGTTCCGTTATCGATAGTTTATCCTTTCAAAGGGCGATGGAAGTTCCTGAGTAACTTTTACGCGACAAGAGTCACCTTAAGTTCCCGTAAAACAATTTTTCAGCCAAATGTGAACTTCGGAGTTCCATCTGAAAGTAAAAACGCGACTTTTGGTTGCTTGGGTATGCTTTTCTTTTCATAAATTTAGTTTCAAAGGTTTCCAAGAAGATTTTGTTTTCAGAAAACAAAAATTCAGAATTGAAAGTTTTTGTTCATTTGTCTGAGATTTTGTCACTATCTTGTTATTCATCCCTACATTCAGAATTGTAAAACTAAAACAAACGTATACAAAATATTTCATAAAAATTAAATTATTTGACCTTAAAAGTCGGGTTTTTTATAAGAATATACTATTTAAATATGAAGATCAAAAAGATAAGTTTTTAACACTTTAGAATGTATTTTTTTTTTTGATAAAAAAAACTCGTCAAATTATTTTAAAAGCTTATTTAATAATTCGGTGTCTATAAATTAATTAATAATTCGAAAGATTTGAGCGACTTCAACTACAATCTTTTGTCTAATTTTGTCTATCAGCTGTAGTTTTGATGATATGGAGTCTTTGAGTTTTAAAATGCATCAGTTTAAATTGAAATCAATCATAGATTTCTCATGAAATAAAATATATACGTTAAAGACAAAATATGATTCTTTATATGGAAATTAAACATATTTCAATAAATTAGGGAGCAATATTTCGTGGATGATGATGCGTGGTCTAAAAAGTTGAATTCTACAGTTATGAAAATCTGTAAAGATACCATTGATATGATAAAATTACCTAATTAAGTTGGAAAATTGGATTCATTGAACAAAATTAGTTTATACCTGCAAAACGATAAGATTTTTGCTGAAAAAATATCTAGAATAAATTTTGTTTTAAAACTTTTTTGAAATTGGGGAAAACAGAAATAGAAAATCAATAAAAGTTATTTCGCAAAATTCAAAAGAACTTGAAGTCTTGATGAAAGTTGAAAATTGATTTAAAACCTTTATTTTTAAAATAAAGACAAATGCAAATTATGATGCAAAATAATATTGATAGAAAAATTGCAAAATTCAGATTCAGAGAACCCAAATTAGTCAAAATAAACTTTTTAATTCTTTGTACCTTGGAAGGATGTGAGTTTTGTGGCCTTGTGTAATTAATCAATGTGTAATGAGATGTTGAGCATTCAGAAGATCAAGAAACACTAAAAAAATTGAGACTGAAATTGGTTTCATGTAGAATATTTCATATCAACACGATTTTTTGGTTTGAGATTTTATTTCACACTCATGGCTTCCAAGTTTTTGGTGTACAAAATTAGTACGTTGGAAATTTTACTTGAAGTTGAAGTCATAAATGCTAATCATCAATTCAAGTTTGTTTGCTATATCTATATGCGTTTAATTAAAAAATAAACAACGTCTAAATTTAAAACTGAAACTTGAGTTTTTTTTTATAATCTGACGGGTTTGCGCCGAGAGTCTTCAGATCTTCCTTAAAATTGAAAAGTTGGTTCGTTTCTACTGCCTAAAACACATGTTTTCAATGATATTTTTTGCAGAATATTCGGCGATGCAGACGGTATTAAAAGATTTATACCATTAAAAGCTTATTTACAACATTTCATGCTTATTTTCATAACTTAAAAATTTGAAAATATTTTATTAAAAAAACTGATCAAATTTCCGTTCAAAATTAACAGAGTTATGTAACTTTGAAATATGGTTTTATTTTATGTATTTAAAAAAAACTAACCCTACTTTATGAAGAATCGAACTCAGAATATAAAAATTTTAGAAATGTGTTTTTAGTTGTTGCTGCAGCCGGTGGCATAGAGGATAGTCTTAAAATTTTCTAAGTCAACGTTCATGAGATCGAATCACGGCCACGGCAAACATAGCACACATTCTGTGGGTTGGTGGTTTTAGCATTTGTTAGATGCTAGCTATCATTTCCTCGGAAGATGTACGATTAGAGTTGGGTAAAAAGGAATCTCTTCGAGGAAACATTAAGTTTCATTGAGATCCTGTATTTGTTTGTGTTCGTTTTAGAAAATATGTACCAAATTGTCGATTTTGGAGAGAATATAAAGACCCCCGGCGCAAATAGTCAGATAATATGACAAAATCTCCACGTATGACCAATTAGTACTTTGAACTTCAACATTTCCAAATCTAGATTTTTTTTTGTATCGTTTATTTAAAAAGGGAATAACCAAGTGTTTTCACCCTCTAGTTTTAGCTTGCAGTTTTACAATTTTTCAAATATCACTGTACAATTCACTTAATTTCAGGAATCTTATTAATTTTTATTCACTTTCTTTGCTATTTTGTAGTATAATTTCTAATGTACATAAGTTTTGCATCTAACTTTTAACGCGTTACAGGCAAACTTTATAAACCTTGAATCGTATATTCAAGTTATGGCTCATTGAGTACAATAAAAAAAATTCTCTGGATCTAGAATAAAAAGTATTTAGTCTTAAACTTTTTCCTTCTTGATGAAAAACTATTCAATTATGAATAATTTCAGTCGTGATGTCACAACGCATCGTCTTTGTAAAGTTTTTTTTTTTAAATTGATTTATATTGAAGGAACTTTCCTAGAAAATATCAAAACTAAACATGTTATGATGAAAAAAAACCAGGAAGAAGGAAATTATATACGTAATTTTAATTTTGACAAAAAAGAGAGTTAATTCGTGTGTGATCGTAATTTAACGAACGATAGAAAAGATTGCAATTTGTTGGACGCTTTTTTCGAATTTGTAATCTCCTCAAATAAATTTTGGAAATCCATTCCCACATGTTATGAGAATATATGCAAAAATTTCCAGAACAACTAACAACTAATTAATCAATTTCATTTGATATTTGTGAAATAATAGTGGTATGATGTTTCCAAAAAAAAACCCCTTGAAGTTATTGAGTAAATAACTTAAACACAGAGAGATTCTTCTTAAATTTGAGTTCTTAGGAACTTTAAATGTTGAAATTCACCCCGAACAAGCAAGCCTAATCAACGGGTTCTGTTTTGTCAGCAATGACCGCAAATTGATTGCTGACACTCCACGTAGTGTATGTATAGATATGTATGTCCTACTTGAAGAACCGAAATAGCGCTAATAATCCTCCGGGCAAGTGATGGCACAACAAGGCAGTCTGTACGTTCGTAGTACGTGCCAATTGAAGTTGACCCAATTTTGTTGAATCCTAATACAATTCTCGGCCCCCCCGCTCATCTTTTCGGTGTTTGACTCAAATGAAACCACAAATTTCCGCAAACGCATTCCCGATAACATCTGGCAAACGGGCAGACAGACAACGACGTTGATTGTGCGACAACATTCCTCAATCGTTGGAGCTTTCGTCGGCTTTCCTCCTCCCTTCTTTTATATCTTAGTATCTACGGGTTTTCTCCCACTTATCACCCCGGGGATATCATCAGAGCCCAACTGCTTGGCGAATGTTCTTTTCCTTGATTCAACCCATAACCCTCTGGATGACTCACAGAATCCATTGACAATTGCGCCACCACCACCAGGAAGCGGATCCAATTCTGGAGGATAAATTTTGCCGGATATGTGTCGATGATAGCGGACATCGAGAACTTGTTTGTTCTAGTTGCTGTCGACTGAATGCCATTCGTTGTCCGTCCTATTTCGAGAAGCAATTTTTTTTTCGCCTTCCCCAACTTTCGGATGGACTTTCGTCCATAGGTCTCATTGATACTATCGGTTGTCTGAATCTACATCCGTCCAGATTCGTCCTATTGTGCACCGAAACTTCTGCTCCCAATCCTTTCAATTCCCAATAGTGATCGATACAATGTTGCCGACTGTTCTACCATTCGGTGTGCTCCAAACGGATGCTGAATGGGAAAGAACACTCTTCACCAGAAGGCTTCCAAAGGCCATCCTGCCCTGGAACGCTTCGAAACATAACAACACAAATACACCCTAGCTGGCTGATGCCGAATCGGTGCCGATAGTTTGACAAACAAGTTTGCCTAATAAACCAATTCCGGTCAAATCCGATAGTCTTGGTGCCTTCTTCCTGGCTCGTTGCTGGTGTGGGATGTGTGGGAGAATGAGGACGAGACTCTGATCGATTTCCGTTTCCTACGCAGCTGAATTCTAATGCAGATGGGAATTGGCTCCGAAAATGGAAATCCATCATCTCGTACCTTGATAGATGGGATGGTGGGAGAGAAGTATATTATACTTCAATTTAATTTAGGAATTTTGGCAAGGTACACGTTAAATTTCATTAAGATTTTTGAAATTTCTTATATGATTGCTAAAAGTAATTTTTTAAATCTTAAAAACAAAAAAGGTAAACTTTTAAAATTTCGATAAATTTTTTAAATGTATTTTATGTTTTTGAACCGGTTTCTTTTTCGTAATATAAGAAGGTTTAGTCCTGGTCCGTGTCCTGAAGTGAAAGAATCTTAGTAGAAAATATTCCCAAGCAACAAAAAACCCATAAAACAGGTACAAAAAAGCTTACTCAGCCCCATCATATTGATATGAAGTTCGTTCTAAGCAGTTCTAGAATTAAGTTCTTTTTGATACTTTCAAGTTCCGAAAACAAGTCGTTATGGCCTTCTATTCAGCTTCACACGGCCTTTTAATTCAGATTACAAAAAATCGTAAAATGAGATTTTGTTGATAAAAATCAAAATGTAACGTACAACCGTAGAATTTATAAGGAAACTGTATCGACCGACAAAGAGTTACACTCAATAGAAGTTGGTGTTCATTGGCAGATGATTTGAGCTAGACGCTCCCTGAGAGCTGATCTTAATCGCGAAAATCACCTTAAAAACCTTAAGTTATACGGGAATAAAAGTTGGTGAATTTGATGAGAAAGATCGTCGCCAACAATTGGAAACAGAATTTTTTTTTATAGTTATTCTTAATATGACAAAAAAAAATTTAAAAATAAGATCCGAATTTAGATTCGATGTTCAAAACACATAATCAGTAATTTTTTTTTAAATGAGATGAGTTAAAATCGAATCGTACATTCTGTCTTGGAACATTTTGTACCTGAGATGATGTTCAGAGCTCTCAACAAAGATTTCGAGTTTCCAAAATTAAAAAAAACACGTTACTTATATTATGTAGGTGCCATGTGGGCTTAGTACAGGTTTAAGAGCTAATCAGAAGGCCACGATTATATATAAAACAGTTAGATATTTTCCAGACGTCAACTAATAAAGTCCTGTATCAAAATTATCAAGTCTTGCTTTAATTGAAAACCGGCATCCTTCAATAACAACACTAGAGTCAAGTCAAATGCCAATCAATTGAATCTTTAATTTAATTGAATACAATTTCATAATTATCAATAAGAAAGAGATGTGCTTAATCCAGGATATTTACCGCAAATAGAATAATTTCAAATAAAAGTGCATCACAACGCATAGTACAAAACTTCTGTTGGAAAAGTTTCTGATCAAAGAAATATTCGTTTCCTCTACCCAAAGCGCTCTAGCTTTGACCTATCCAACTAAAGGTTTTTTTTTTTTTTGTCATTAAAATTATACTTAGTTTCAATATTAAATTAGCCGCCATGCGTCAGTTTAAAATAAATATGAGTTCAGTGGCAATAAGAATTAGAAAACAATCTAAGAAATTGGAATCAAATTCAATTAAGAATCTCAGTATGGCTGATTGAACCAATTTAATAAACTAAAGGTTTTTTCAAAAAAAAATTCGCAAATTTTAATAATGATCAAAAAGCTTACAATGATTTTGCATTATTCATACTAAACCCATAAATCCATGACTTTTTTAAAAATGGGAATAGCAGTTATTTGTTCAGTGGAATAATAACATTTTAGCTTAAATAACTAAACTCAACAGGTTTGAAGTCGTTATTTTTAGTATTATAAAAGTTATGGCCCTTAAAACTTGAAAAATATTTTTTTAAATTCTTTGTTCATTTCAATACGATTTTGCTAATTTTTCAAAACCTTATTAATAGGATGCTGGAAGGTGTTTGTCATTGATTGAAATTAAAAAGTTTGTTGGAATTTCCAAATTTAAAGAAATAACAACGATTTTCCAAAAACTTCTTTTTCAAAAAAATAATAAATTTTATTTTTGCAATTTTTCCGCATACTTTGTTCAATATCTCACACATATATTAAAATATCGTCATAAAAATACCGTAGGCTTTTTTATTTTATTCTCTTAAATATTTTCTGTCAATATATCAATCAAAAATATTCACGCATTTTCGAGATAGTTGTACTTGATTAGTGGTGTTTTAAAACAACACTATGCATGAAAGGGTTGCCAGAATTTTTTCAGCACGTATCCGGACGAACAAATCCGGGCTATTTTAATTAAAAACCCGGAAAATTCCGGGCATTTAATTTTTAAAAAGTCGACCAATAATCCGGCAAGATCCGGGGCAATATTTTGACAATATCCAGGAATAATTAAACACAAATCAAGAGAAAAATCTTGAATTTTTTTCCATCAGCAGTAAGTTAATTTTATTTAAGACTTTCAAAAAGCTTCTTATGATAACTTTTGTTAAACTTGCTCAAAAAATTTCGTTTTAAACGCATACATAAAAAAAAATTAAAACAATAACTGATTTTTTTTTTGTTCATATTGGGAAATTAAGTGAATTAATCCCGGAAAAATCTGGGCTTTTTCTACTTATTCCGGGCAACCAGGCTGGGCCGGACTAAAGTACAAAATTTTTATTTAATATCCAGGCAAACCCGGATAAAAGCAGGCAATCTGGCAACCAGATTGTTTCTCATACTTATAATTGTAAAGTGAGCATTCCAGATTGCCCGGTTTTAAAAATTTAATACCCATTGATTTTCACTGTATCTCTTCAAGTGCTTCATGTTATTTTTTTTATTTTCTGTTCTAAACTTTTTTTTAATTTAATAACTACCGAAGTTTGGTCTGATATTGTCTGGATAAAATGCAGGAATACTTTTTGTGAAGTTTTTAAATCAATTAAGGTAATCATGAGTTATAAACTCCTCACAAATAACGGTTAAGTTAAAATTTTAAGGAATCTACCTTGCCATTGTGCAAGACATTCAAACATAATTAAAATGGGAGATTTTTGCCCTTTTTTTTAACCTTTTCTGTGCTGCAAGGTATCTTTCAAAAACTGATATTTAGAAACTGTAATTTGTTAAAATCATGTCAAACCTAACACAAAGAGTTTCCAGTCACCTTTACAACCTTAAATTTTTCACTGTTGAGAAAATATTTCATATTCAAAACGTTATGCTTCATTCGCTGGAAACTCCTTTAGTAAATTCTGTATTCAATAAATAACAGAACGTCGTATATTATTTAAATTATTATATAACATAAAACTCAAGTTTAGCTAAATTCTTTAAGCTTATTTTATCTAAATTTGTTTTTTTTTGGAAATTCAGAAAAAAAATTTGAACATTGCTAACCTGTTTCGATAAATATTATGAAACTTGTACTATTTTTCCTCACTTCATTTATGATATTTTTTTCAAATAATTACTTAATTTTGCTTAGATTCATCCAGATTTTGTTTAAAAAAATTTCAAATCACATGCTCAGATTTAATCAAGTCTTAGAAAAAAAGGTCCTGATTTGTTCAGCTTTCATTTGTGGGGTAAAAATCCTGCAATATTCACTTTAGAAGGCCCCATTAGCTTATATTTGAGTTAAACTATTCGAGATATTATTTCGAGAGAGGCCCCTGTTATATTTTACGTTCTCATTCCGATTTTCCGATTCGTGGGGCCTGGGGTAATTGCCTCTAGATGCCTCACTTAGCCTAAGTTAATCGATTTGTTTTCATAATTCCTTTTAGTATTATTTTTTTAAATTAAATCCATTTTCAGAAACTTTGATTGTTATTGAAAATAGCATTTAAAGTATCATGTAATAACATTATTGTCTGGTGAAATACGAAGTTAATGTCTTCGAAAAAGTTGTTAAGCTAAAAATTTCCTTGAGGAAATTTAAAAATTGGCACAAAACGAACAACTGGTTCGGCTCCACAGAAAAACAAAAAGATGTTGATCTGAAATCCGAAAATCGACAAAGCTGTGTAGCTGAAAACTTCCTTTAGGAAGTTATAAATTAGTACAAAAACCAACAGCTGGCTCGGTTCCACAGAAGAAACAAAATTATGTTTATTTTTTAGTACCAAATATTCTATTTTCTCATACAAACCTAAAAGTTCAAATTTTCTCATGTAAACGTTACTAAAAAATTCGAAGCATTTGAGACTCCAGGGTTTAAGAAATTCAAAAAAGACCCCAAATTGACTCAGTTTAAATAGTAGTTGGTTTTCTAAATTATGATTAATTTTTTAATTATATCTTAAAATCTCTTGGATAATTTTTTTCCTTGCTACGTGCTCAATAAAACATTTTTTTTTTATTTTTTAAACCATATCATTGAATGTCATAATACTAATATAAGCCATTATTTTGTTTTACTTTCAGGTTCGTTCTACCATTTTTGTATCGGATTCAAAGGTAAAAAGTATTATGATTGTATTATGCTTTCATGGATCCAATTTTTCAAAGTGGTAATAAAGTTTCACCTAATAAAAAATTAATATTGATCAGATCTCTCAAAAAGAACAAAAAACAATGGGTTGTTTCAATATCGAGAGAACATGAATTTGAAAAGTTAAATTTTTTGAACAACGTCTGATGCTTCATCTCTGGACATTCAAAAGCCAATCAATCTATCAATCTAAAACGCTTACTGAAGAAGACAGTTTATAGCTACTGAAATACGTGTGTTTTGATTGACCTAAGGCCAAGGAAAAAGTCAAGAACGCAGGTGAACAGATGTACAAGCTCTAACAAAAAATATTCAGGATTCTTCTTCTTCTTCTTCTTCTTCTTCTTCTTCTTCTTCTAACACCAACTGTAGCCGCCACTGACCGATCCCTTACTGGCGTACGACTTAAGCGCCACTCCGTTAGGAGATCGTACGCCACGGTTTAATATGCCCGGTGAGACTCCGCTGAGGGCGAGTCCATAAATTGTCCTTAAAAGTGATTAAGGATCGGATCAGATAGGGCTCTCCAAATAGCTAACCCAAAATGCGACGAAACTAACACATTATGACGAAATTGCTACCAATCAACATAAAATCCTTAGAACGACTCAGTTATACATCGCCCATACCTGGCAATCTCATCACTGAGCTAACGACCTCCCATTCCCCGATTGTAAAGGACAGCTTATTTGCGCATGAAACCCCCCGGTCCTCCCCAGACTACCCCAGTATGGTCAAATTCTTCAATCAATAATTAAAGGGAATTACACGTTACAATTACAATTGGTGAATTTATTTCCTACGGCATTCGATTATGACATTTTAAATCTAGCTATTCTTACTTGCGTGCAACTTCAAAGAAAACGCCTGAAGGTATCCCTATCAATCGTGCGTGCTTTGGCGACAAGCTTATAGCAACATAGCTTGTCGCGCCCGGGCTTTTATGTTTCCAGAGGGGTTTCCCTAAACAAAGGCACGGGAATTTCAACCTCACTTCTGGCTTTACATTGGTGACGGGACTATGTTAACCGTCGGCTAGCATAAGAACATAATTCAACGTGGATCCTAAATATGGACGACCCCTTGGTTGAACACTAAAGCTCTCCAATTAGAATGGACTCACCGAATGCCGCGATCCTGTTCCTCGCTGGTCGGAGATGAGAGCTGTTGGCGATGTTGAATGATGACTCCTTAGCGGTGATGAGTCATCATGCTCTCGGAATGCTGGCTGGCGAGTATTCGGCGACCTCGATGGCGATTTTGGCGACCACCGACGATGTTAGGTGCTGGCTGGTGATTTGGCGCCCGCTGATGGTGTTGGCTGACGCTTGGCGGTGATGAAACTCGACAAGCCAATTGTCGAGTGTCGTTTGACCTGCGGTCAAAGGTCGACGACCGCCGCTGTGCTGCTTAGCACCGACCTTGAACGGCTGCTGGGTCGGTTGATAATTGGCTGCACACAACGATTGGCCCACGCGGCCACGTGGAGCTCCCGTCGCTCCCCCAAGACGTTATGGTAACGAAACGTCTCGCTTCCGACAGATTCGGGCGTCGGGTGTCCTCGGCGTGGCGGGATAACTTAAGCAGCGGATTGCTGCGTGGTCCGGGATTGGTCCCGCTGGGGAAAGATATGTGCCTGCTTTGGCACAGACAAATTAAGCAACGCACATGTAAGCACGATTACGAAGCACAATTACCTTTCTCGACTATATTGTCACGCAAGAACTAACTTTCTTGGCACGCACTTTCCAAACTAACTATGCACCTAGTCTAATGGGAAAACAAAGCTAGTTAAATTATTGACCGAAAATTCTGACCACACTATATTACTTAAAGTCGGACTCAATCAGTCACGGCCCACGCGCACTTCCACTGCCAATCACGCTCAAGGAACGTTTGATCGTCTCCTTGAGCTCTCAGTACAGGGAAAGCGACCTTGCTACAAACGCCCTCGGCGGAAGTTCATAATCCCTGAGAGTTCTATGAGATTATCTCAAGAGATAAGAATTTCGGCTATGCATTAGAATCGCAGTAGCTAATTGGTTCTAACTCAAACAATTCAACACCTCGCGGGAGAATGTATGAACGTCTCCTCAGCGTGTCGAACCGCATTGCTCAAACCGTCGATCGCGCGAATCGATATTATGTTCGAGATCGATCGAGGGGCGGACAAACTGGGCCTACTTTAAGGCGGAGAGTAAATGCTGAATGTTCGAACATGCGGACTGCTACCGCATGACCAATACTTGTATGCATCCTGGAAAATGATGAACTTGCGTTCCTCATTTTTCTTTTCAACATAGTATCTGATACAAAGAACATGCATTGCAGATACTACTACGGCGAGGCCAACCATGAGATGTAAAACGCAAAAGATACAGGAACAAGGGAGCAATGAAGCGTGGAGTTCCCTACCAAACGCTTCATATGGTTATGTTGGATTTGATAATGCTCAGTTTGTAAAGTTGAAATCATAATGAAAAACAAAAAAATTAAATGGATTGATCTCACCCGAAACTTCCAAAGTTTGACGTCAATACCACCCAACCTTATTGCTGTCAACAGGATTTGTATGATGTTTTTTTCTTGCACACATTTTGTTTATCACAATCGATATCACTGATAAAGCTTTCAGTTTGTCTCAGTTCTTCCTTCTCTATAATTTTCTTTGAACCTTTTGTTCCTTCAAACTGTGATTTTAATTTTTTTTCCTCCTAAATTTCATGAAGATTCACGATGTTGAAAATTTTTGGGAGCGGCTCCGAACAAAAAATATTCAGGATTCTGTGGAAAACTGCAAATGTTCACTTTCAAATATACCGTTAAAAATTCAGGCGACGTACTCAAGCGGGTGGCTCTAAAAATTGATAAGAATTTTTTAATACAAATCCTCGATTGCATGTTTTTTAAACAAATTTACGAACTATTGAATATCCAAACGTAATATCGCGATTGAAAAGTAGAAAGTTTAAGCAAATCCATCATTCTTACTCCATTTTCTACAATAAGGTAATCTATTAAAATATGAAGGCAACTTTCTTCTTCTTGTTCTTCTTCTAACACCAATATTGCCAAAACATGTAGACATCCTAAAATGATAAACTAGCGTTCCACATGCATTGTGTTCTTCAGTTCGACGCTTATTCCACAGGTAATCCAATCTTTGCTATCGTTCACCTTTTCCAGTTCTTTTCCGTTAATGTTTCACAATTTTCACTGAACCAACAAATTCTCTTGTTTCCTTATCTTCATGACAATGTAGAAAATTTTCGGTAACGACTGTCAAACAGTCTTCAAACGATCAATGTTTACTTATAGAGAATTTGTTTTCGTGTGGTGGTGCACCGGGGCACTACCGGTAGTGCACTTTTTGCTGTTTTCATGCTCGTTTTCAGGATGAGTAGTCCACTGGTAGTGCACCATAGAGTGGACGGTGGAACACTCTAAAAATATTCGGTGTTGCTTGCGCTCTCACCAATACTATCATGAATTTTGACAGCACGTGCTTCCCGATGTAAACAAATATCAGCTGGTTGGTTTATTTCTATACCGCAAAAATTGCGTTCGAGCTGTTTTTTTCTCTTTATTATCCCGAAGAACGGAAATTTGTTCCGGATTCAATACCAGTGCCGTTTCCAACAGAGGCGGAGAATTTCACCTGGATGGCACGTTCCAAAGCAAACAACGCTCCCAAGAATAAATGTGCCCAGAAGGCTTGCTGCAATCGGTTCCAGGCGATGACAAAAAAGATCAGCAAATCCGAGTGCAAAAAGGCCAACCCAAAGATCTGGTGGAATCGCCCAAACCGAAAAGTTTTCTTGTTCGGGAGGGTCCTATAAGTTGGTCTCCACAGCAAGAATCGTTCAGCTGCATCGAAGCTACTCTGCTTCGAGCTGTGCCTTAAGGTGACGATGCTCGGTTGCGCCAAGTCCCGGATTCCCACCCGTTGCCCTTCAAAAACGTTAGTTCGAGACTACACTCGTATGGGAGCTTGAATTCCGTTCGTTTCGGTCTGTTAGCAAAATTTTCTCCCCCGACTTCCGCGATCTGAGTTCGCCAATTTGACTTCCAAGAATTTTTCTTTTGTAATCTGGAAACGGAAATAGGTACTCGAACGAAGATGAGATTTGCGAGGAATAAACGTTCAAAATACCGGAACCTTAAAGCCGGGGTAACTGCAGTCTAGCAGCAGCAAACATAGACCGCCCAGAATCAGCCGGTATTGCAGTTATCATCAGAGCCAGAGGCGAATCGACCAAGCAAAATAAATCTGAAATCTTCACAATTCAACATTATACATAAATTCATGTTAAAATTTTCATATTATTTACTAGACAATGATCAACTAAAGTAAATTTGTTTCAATTTTCGAAATCAAACGAAAACAAATACCAGCTGTAATGGATTTTTTGACAGCTTGATGTTTTCTGTTGACACTGCCGATTTCACGTACACCAACAAAGGTGGGTGCAAAACTCGATTCATGCTCGTTTTCAGCTTGGAAGGTGCAACACTTTCGGGTGGTGAAAACAAATACGGTATTAGATCCTTCTATTGAAAAACGAAGAAACTTTTTGAAAAAAAAAAATGATCCCGACATTTTTAAACGTTTCTTAAAATCCTTTAAACTAAGATAAAAATATAGATCTATTGTCGAAAACTGAACATTTCATGTTATTCAACAAGACCAAGTTTGTGAAATTCGAGATAGTGGTTGGCAATTTATAGCTGTTTGAATTTAAAGAACCGTCTTTTTATGGATGCAAGGCACTTAAGTTTTGAATGGAATTTTTCAATTGCTTTGATTTGTTAAATACGAAAATCCCATTTTCTGTTGTCATTGTCAAATGTCAGAAAGTCGAAAACCCGAAATTTTAAACTTATTCCAAAAAGTTTATGCCCACTTCGCACTATCCTCTCGAAGGACACTTCTGCTCTATAGGGGAAAGTCAAAGCAGACTTTTTTCCACTGTTCCGCCATATGAATCAATACCTCCGAATTTATATGTATGTATATTTATAGGTATACAGAATACAGTGTCGATGTGCATTTCGCCTTACCCCCAGGAGCAAAGCAGCTACGCGTATAAAATTCGATACGTATCTGTGGCGACAAAATCACGTCATCGATATCCAGCAGAACTACGACATTACATTCGAGAGTTGTTTTGGGACACACTTTCCTTGATCCAGCACAGTTCTTCTCCCCAGGTGACTTCTTCGCGTGTCCCTTCTTTCGACTTTGTCCCTCCAAATGTAGTAGGATTTGATTTAATTCGACTGGTGGTATGTATCCAGGGGAGTTTTGTGTTGGCCTACAAACGAGAGCTCGTCAGCATCCGGCTGATTCGATTGGATCCACACGTGACCAGGCATTTTGACACCCACTCATGCAAGCCTGAGGGGGGTAGAAAGCTGGAATCTCCACATGCCCATTCAATGACCAACTGGATACTTTTACCACAGACTAATACAGACAGGACACTCTTTTTCAGTTTTTCGCAAGATTTACGGGCAATGTCGGCACTAGAGCGCGCGTCGATCGGAAAAAATTTGCTGACATCATCGAAGCTGGCGGTTTTGTTTTTGTCAATTCGACTAAAATTGAAATGGATATTTACATGGTAACCGTTTGTTGTTATTCGAGTTTGTTTATTATAATTCTTCAAACTTTCTACAGGTAAGCTATACAGTTCACAAAGCCTAAAAAAAATCAATTAGAACAACCAAACTTTATTACAGGTTTTGTTGAAGGGTTCTCAATCAGAACGAGGGTGCGTTCCAGAAGCAAATCGGTGTGAACCGAAATCGCAAACAAAAAGAATTGTTTCCGGAAAACCTCCAAAGAAGCCATCGCTCGAACCTACTTCGACAAGAAATTTCCCTTCCGTCATATCCTGCCCGGGGTGGAAAGTAAATCAAAGATGTAGCGGACCATCATTATCTGGAGAGACCAGCTGCACTTCATCCGCAAGTATGATCGTTTTGTGAAACGGCATCGGAATTTGAGCGTACATCTGTTCCCGTGCCCGTCAAAAGTTGAGGCCGGATACATTGTGCCGTTGACGAATGTCGACCCCTGTCCAAGACCGTGCGCTTCATCGACCTCAAGGTGAGCTAACTGGCTGGCGCTAAAAAGAAGCTCACCAAGTTCTAAAGCCTTTGGGATAAAAGAGGCTTTTGAACTGGAACGATCTGCCGTTCTGTGAGTGGCCCACCGGACCTCGAATAGCTGCTACTGATATGTGTGTATAGTTGTGGTTTCGGAAGAGAAGAAACGAAAAATATGTTGGAAATTTTCCGAAATGCAAGCAGCAACATATAGAGCATTAAAGAAACTAATAAAAAAAAACCGTTTGATACGTGTTTTCATTAGGTTCTGGAATCAAAACCAGTAAAACTAATAACCAAACTTTATTCGATTTTCGAACTTGCTAAACATAATTTAATTTAATTTGAACTAACATTTTAAGATGAAGAAACAGACTGAAGTTATCCTCGTCGATTGTAAAAAACCTTTTTTTTTCGTAAACAAGTCGTATTTGGCGCGGTTTTTTTTTATTCTATTTCCAAATTCAATGAAAAAATCAGATAGAATTAAAGTATTTTTTATTTATGCGTCCACAAACGGATTTATTTAATCAAAATAATCGTGTTCGGATTTTTGGAAGCCTAAAATAAGGTTTTAATTGTGTTTCGAAAAAAATATTTCAAGTGGATTTCGTCTGGATTTTTGTTGAATAATTCCTTGGTTTTGACCAGCTTTGGTGTCCTCGTTTTCAACGTGACCAACGATCAGCCTCAATCAGTTTGGTCAGCATATCGCCGATGTGCCGCTCATCGTCGAAACCAGAATACTGCACTAATTACAGCCGGATGTTGATGTCGGAACTGATGTTCGAGTGTAATGCGATTCCCGGGACTTCCTATGGGGTGGATAGTTTGTTCAGCTATGATTTAAATGGCGCTGTTGCAAATGGTCTGATTATTTCTTGTGGCTTTCATACTACTGATGTTTTTCCGATTTTGAATGGAAGGATGGTAAATACAGGACAAAGTCTGACGTATTAATCTGGGTGGTTTCAATATGATCAGAATACTGCACTATACGCAACGCTTGACCGTTCGTGCCTACCATCACCGATGATCAAAGGTGATCAAAGCAGAGACAGAATCGACCATTTGTAAGTGCAGAAAAGCAATAAACCACTATTTTCACCTAGTTTTTTTTTGTTTATTTTTTGACTGATGAATATTTTCCATGGCTACTTCGACAATTTTTGAGGTTTTCAATGGTTAGTAGGGCAATGTCGATACCAGATGGCAGTGCAATCACTTGAGTGAACTTTTGCGAAAAATTGGAAATAATTTTCTATGGAGAGTCATGTCTGTATTAGTCTGTGCTTTTACCTTCTTCCCATCCAAACGGTTTTGATATTGTTTTGAAACTGTCAACGTCAATGTCCAATGACCAACCTCGTACCAAGAGGGGTCCTGAGGGAGGTGTTTATACGTAGGATGAGACTTGCTGGAAAATCATTTCCGTTCCGTTCGGTTGAAGTGGAAAGTTGACAGTTTTGATAAATCTGTCAATCAATTTATCCATGTTTTGGAATCTCGAAAGAAAAGCACTAGGTGACTTTTTTTGTCGTATTCCGAATGGAAGCTGTACTTGGTAGGGTTGATATAAACGAATGTACTTAACTGAGCCAATAATCTCGTTTTGCTGACATTTGAATTCGTTTTTACAGTTCAAAACAAGAAGACCACACTCGTTTGAATGTTGTTTAACTGAAACTACTGGATAAAAATCCAAATGTGGATTATGATGGGAGGGGAATATTGGGTAACTTAATTCAGTGTGCGGGAATGATAAAACGAGAATATTTATGTCAATTCGTTACAAAAATTCATGTCAGAAATAAGGCTAGTTGTTCGTCGATTGTTTAACAAGCTGTTGAATGGATATTTGCTTTACGTGATTGTCAGACTTCATACAGGGTAAATGTACCCGACCTTAGCACCTAAGGCATGGTTTACATTTTTTTCAACATTCCAAAACTCCTGTAAAGTGCACCAAGAACATCCTTTGAAGAATTTACTTGCCAACTTGCTAAGAGTTCAACAAAAATATGTTTTCTCTATGGAATTTCATAAATATGAGAAAAATACCAGTAAAGTACCCACTGCGGTGCTTTAATTCATTGCCCGCCGTACCATTTTATGTCGTTTCGATGATCAAATTCTTGGCTTCCATTAATGCAGAACCGGGTTAAACCGTCTGAGGCCCAGCTCCTCTATTTTTTTAAATTTTTACTGAAGATATATTTATAGCAGTTTGTAAAAAAAAAATCTTGTTTATTTATTTAAAAAACAAGCTATATTACTGCCTAATTATAAACAAAATATACAACTGCAGATAGTTTATTCAAATTCAAGAGTTCAATCCTGATTAAATATTCATCATCATTTTAAAGTATTAGTTGCAAAAGTCAAAGTCAAAATTAAAATCAAAATTCAGAGTTCAACTCTAAAATTATGGTGCAGAGTAAAAAATTTAAAAAGCATGTGGCTTCAACATTTAAAATTTGAAATTTGAAATAGCAAATCTCAGTTTAAGTCCCGAACAAAAATGAAAAAAATTTTCTGGTAAAGATTCAAAATTTAAAATATCAGTTGATATCAGTTTTTGAACAAAATTCGGTTTGGAAGAGCAGAGACTCAATAACGTTTGAAGGAATGTTAAGGAAATAATGTTATAGTATTTTAAAAGTCGATTAAATTTAAAGAACAAAGACATGCTTCCAAAACATGCTTCCAATGATAGTATTCAAATCAAATTCTGTTAAAGGTTTAAAAAGAAATAAAAATTGAACAGAACTCAAAATAGTTTTTAATAGAAATTCAGTACCAGAGCTTGGTTCAGTAATCCAGATAAGAAATTAAAAACAATAAACATAACTTAATTAAGATAATGCATAAAAAAATTTGAATAAACAGCTTTTTTGAAATTTCTTTCTAAGAAACGGCTTGAACTTGAAGAAAAATAATGAGCATTGTAATATTCCATCGAATCAATCATTGTCAGTGTTCGGCAAAAAAGCGCTTATCCTCTAATTGTTTGTTTGTTTGTTTGACATTTATTTAGTAACGTAAGAATGATATCCTTATAAATTGTTACATATTGATTTGTAGAATTCAATGAAAATGTGATGTCTTCATGACGTGTGGTTTTAATACAATTTTAAACAAATTGAATTGCTTATTAATCAAAAAGTTACGCTATTTTTGGTTCCGCTAATTGGAAGACCGCTAACTCCCATAAATTTGTTTCAAACTCACGAATTATTACTGATAGAATAACGTTGCCAAATTTTTTTTCCGCTCGTATCCGAGCCAGACAAATACGGGCTATTTTATCTAAAAACTTTTCAAAATCCGGTAATTCGTTCAAGACTGTCAACCGAAAATCCGAGCAAATTTGACCAAAAACCAAGAATAACTGAACAAAAATCAAGAAAAAAAAATTGAAAAACTATGAAAATTTGTTTATCAAATTTCATCACCACATTTAAAATCATGTTTTGTGCGTTCTAAAAACCTTTCTTATTAATTTCTTAAACTTGCTCCAAAAATTTCGTATCGGACACAAAAATGAAGCATTTTTACAGCACAATTTGTTTTTTTTTGTTTGATTTAGCAAATAAAATAAATAAATCCGGTAAAAATCCTGGATTTTCCGGGCAACTAGGCCGGACAGGGCTTTTCCTAATTTTTGTATTAAATATACGAGCTTAACCGGACAATCAGGCAGGCTTTTGATAGAAGTACCAACGCTGTGCGATCGGGGGGGGGGGGGGGTCGGATTTTAGTGGTTTAACACTCCCCCCCCATGGAGTTTTTTTCCAAGTAAAATGTTCTGTTCAAGAAATGAATTTACAGTAGAAATGTGAAAATACTTGATACCAAAAGGTGTTTAAAAATAGGTGGTAATGAACATTCCAAAAATTGGCTCACCTCCGGTGGTATTTAGTCCAATATCACTCCAAAACTTACACATTTTATTCTATGACACTACATGTCGTTCAGGATCTGGAAATTATGTTTAATTGTCACTTTCGATAGGCAATTTCTTCGGCTTCTGTATTGAAACTTAAATCTTGACTCTCAAAAACCCAACCTCGTCTTTCAAATTGATATAAGAAAATTATCTTAACAATTTTGTGCATCACTTTATTACTTATCTCTTAGTAAAAACTAAAAATAGTTTATTTCATTACATATTTAATGCTTATGTGAAATATTCAGGAAACCAATTTTTACCTCAAATTTTTTTCTTGTTCTTCTAAATCCAACTTAATTCCACATTCAAAAGGGTTTTGAAAAATTCCACAAAATTCATTTTTTTCTGAGGATCGAATTTTATACGATATCTAAAAAAAAAGAGAAAACTTTAAAGGGTGTTTTCACGAAAACAGCTGCGATGCACTTATGACTCTTTGGCTCGATATGCCTTTATGTATGTCACTTGTGTAGCGTACTCTCTAATGTGAATTAAATTAATATCTCCAATGTATGGTTTTCCACTTAACATTTGAGATTTTTGAAAATTTGTGCATGTTTCTTAAGCAAGCTATGGAGACATATGACGAAAATTTTATTGAAAATATACTCTAAAGTCTAAACCATTGAGCCGTAGAGAACTTTTTTACATAAAATGTGTATTACAGAAGCTGAGTTACAAATCCTGAATCAATTCATATTGTAGGGGGGAGGGGGGGGCGTCCTAGTTTAATGTATAATAAATATTGAACTTTTGATATAGTTTGGCAATATTGATAGCTGTTTAAAGTAAAACTTTTTTTTTTTTTTCGCCTTGGAGGGGGGGCTTCTTGAGCCGGGAGCCCGAGGCAAATGTCCCCATCGCCCTAAATCCGGCGTTATAGTAATGTAAAATAGATCTTCATTAACAATGCTCAATTGACTGTCAACATAATCGATGGCTTTTTTTTAAACATGAAGCCACTGACAGAATGACGTGAGCTGAGCGTAAAGGTCGTTGCGACGATGGGAAACTGGGCATCACTCATTTACAACAAAAAAGATTTTGAAACATTGATAAAATACAGTTGGAAGGGAAGCACAAAATAAACTGTCAACTTTTTAGTGATGATTCTTATCACCTTTGGTTGTTTCAGAATGTTTTATGTGAACAAAAATCATTGTTTTATGAAAGACAACAAAACTTCCATCAACCATTAGGAAATTAAAAAAAATCATGGTTTTTCACGCGACTCCCGACCAGAAAAAATCGAAAAAATGAATTTTTATCGAAAAATTTTCAAGTTTTAAATTTTGCAAGACTAAAAAAGTTCAAGATTTTTCACACGCCCCCGACCAGAAAAAAACGAAAAATAAAAAAATATTTTTTAGCCGAAAAATGTTCATGTATATAATTTTGCAAGATTCAAAAAGACAAGGTTTATCACGCGACCCCCGACCAGAAAAAATCGAAAAAAAAAATTTTTCCCGAAAAATTTCCATGTTTTAAACTTACATGATTCCAAAAATTCAAGGATTTTTCCCGTGACTCCTATCAGAAAAAGAAAGAAAATATGTCCACGAGTGTTTTGGACCTCCTCTTCTTTATGAGTATCAAATCCTTTGGTGATATCAAAACTGACAAAATATGTAAGCAATTCTTTCAAACAGCACATTTCAACGAATTTCTCCAATATGTAAACAGTTATGTACCTATGCAGTACTGATAAAATCTGAATAAAGCTTATTAATCTAGGAATAGTATTTCAGATGGCATGAACTTATCTAGACTAGCCCAAATATTCAATGCAGACTTTTTGAAAAATTCGGTGCTGCCAACTTGCAAGAACATTGAAGTTAAATATCCGTATTCAGCCCGGATTTTATCACATTATTTGAATAATTTTTAAAGAATCTTCAAATGAGTTTACTCAGGTTTTCATTTTTGCGCAATATTTTGAGAGAATTTATCAAAATACAAATATGAAGTCTTAAATACAACTTGAACATGGTATTGTGCATTGATAATAAATACACTGAATTAAATGATTTTATTTTTCACTTTTCTCTTCGATTAGGTTAACCCATATGTTGGTTGGAAGAAGAAGAAGTTGGAAGATTTTTTTTCATTTTTTTTAACTTCCCGACTTCAATACTAATTGGAAAATTAAGGAAAACTAAGAACAACGACAGATTTATTTTTGACATTTCCATGATTCTATGCTTCATGATGTGTTGTTATTTATATGTATACATAAATCTTAAATTGCTAGTGAAATATTCCAAAAAACTGAGACAAATTTTTTAATTTTACCACCAACAATGCTTCTCTTATTCTGGAGTTTTTCTTCTCGAAGTAAAAAATTAAAAAGACTCGTTGAATTAAAATTTGCCCTTTTCAATAAATTAGCTTTCTCAAATGGGAGCTGAGTTTTCAGTCACACTTGAAATGCATTTTGTTCATCCACATGGAAGCTTTTTCTACAAGGAACACGAGCATCAAGCAAGAGTCATCTCGAATGCCTTAGGCACTGCGCAGTGATTTGAAACGCCAGAAATTTGATTAAATGTAAATCTCGCTATAAATTTTTTTTTTTGATTAGATAGACATCTAATATTTTTAAAGAACATTATGAAATAGCACGCTATTTAATTGAACTCAATATTCTTCTTCCAAGGAATGCAAAAAAATTATAACAAAAAGCAAAAAAAAAAAAAAATTAAACTTAGTAATATAATTTTCGCGTAAAAGAAAACGAATCCAAATCTTAAATAGTTACGTCATTTCTATACTTAAATGAAAAATTGAAATCGGTCCTATTTCGAACCTATTTTGAAGCTTTAATTGGTAGAAACGGTATGATTTGAAAGCGCAATAAGTATAATACTCAATAATACTTCATTAAAAACATGTATTGTATTGATGATTATCGTTTGGTGATTTCCAACATAACTGCCTCGTATGTAGATCGGAAAAAAATTACTACTCCAATAAACTGCCATTAATGAAAAAATCGGTACGCACAGTCTTTAAACAAATTATATTCATACAAAAAATTTCAGAATTCAGAAAGGGTAGTTAAGATTTCAAATTTCAGGTTTCGATTCTAGGCTTTCTACCGATGTAATGAAATGTGTTTTTAATTTCTTTTTTGCCAAGTATTGTTTTTTTAAATGAAGATTTCAGATTTCAGATTTCAGATTTCAGATTTCAGATTTCAGATTTCAGATTTCAGATTTCAGATTTCAGATTTCAGTTTTCAGTTTTCAGATTTCAGATTTCAGATTTCAGATTTCAGATTTCAGATTTCAGATTTCAGATTTCAGATTTATTTCAGATTTCAGATTTCAGATTTCAGATTTCAGATTTCAGATTTCAGATTTCAGATTTCAGATTTCAGATTTCAGATTTCAGATTTCAGATTTCAGATTTCAGATTTCAGATTTCAGATTTCAGATTTCAGATTTCAGATTTCAGATTTCAGATTTCAGATTTCAGATTTCAGATTTCAGATTTCAGATTTCAGATTTCAGATTTCAGATTTCAGATTTCAGATTCAAGATTTCAGATTTCAGATTTCAGATTTCAGATTTAAGATTTCAGGGTTCAGATTTCAGATTTCAGATTTCAGATTTTTGATTTCAGATTACAGATTTCAGACTTCAAATTTTAAATTCCTGTTTTTAGATAAGCTCTATTCAATATGTCAGATTTTTTTCAGCAATTTTCTGGGATGGACAAATCTGGGCAAAGTAATACAAAAACCTGGCCAAATCTGGGCATTTGATTAAAAAATTGATGATCAAAATACGAGCAATATCCGGGCAAATTTGGTCAAAACTCAGGAATCACCCAACAAGCGGGCCGGACTGATCCCAAATTTTGTATTGGGTTTCGGGCAAACCCGGATAAACCGGCCAATCTGGCAACCTTAAGTTATATGGTTCTCCAATTCAAGATTATGTTTAAAGTTTTTGACCAAATGAACAAGATTTCGGTGAAGCTCTGTAATACAATTGAGAAAATGAAATGATGATAACCTTAAAACCTATTGGTTTGAACCCTTATATGCCAATTTTTAACCACTTTTTTCATTTGTCGAATAATTGCTTACTGCAGAATTAAATTTTCTTTTTTAAATGAGCTGATTCACCTGCTTCGTTAAACCATTCCCTTCTATTTGATCATTTTCGTCGCCCGAAAAAACTGCTGAAATTTTTTGTCAAACTCTCATGCATCAACTCGTAGCCCCCATGTGTCACAAGCTTAAATAGCACATTAATTATTTCTGCTCAAAACATTCCCCAAAACTGGAACGCCACACTCTGGGCTGGGCTGGATATCTGTGTGACTTGATTCCGGAAAGGCAAAAATAATTATGTCTCCGGTTGCCGTCCAAATGAGTGGGACCGGCTGAGGAGCCAGGATCATTCCGGCTGCAGAGGGCGTCCATCAAGGGTGGAGTTTGTCATCCTAGAGGGGGTGCCTGGTTTACTTCATGTTTGTTGCTGCCTCCCCCACGGTAATCCTCTTGTCGTTGTCCCCAATCGGGTAACCGAGTAACCGAGTGGGGATCCGGAAAATCCACAACAGTGTTTCAATTTTTGCATCGTTTTCCCCACATCCTGCGGACCTGACCGACAACCCTGGACAGGATGCGACCGAGCGTGACTAATTACCAGCAACGGGGTTTGCCTTATTTGGAAATAATACACAAACTGTAATGGCCGAGCCCCAATTTCCCTCCCAAAGTCCCCCAGGACGACACTTTGACACCCACCAGCAGCAATGGCGGCGGCATTCCAACTAGTTTGCCGGAATTTATTTGCTGTATGTGTATAGATGTGCGGAATCTAGCCTCAAAACCGAACATGTGAATATTTAATGATGTTCCCCCTCTTTCATAACTCAAAGGCTGCCCTAGCAGCTATATTTGTATCTATAGGTCCCGGACAGCAAAAGGATCATCATTTATCTACGTTTAGTGGGGACAGTTTTGCCGGTTCTGTTCCCGATTCCATATTGGTTTCACTTTAGAGAAAACTGTTTTCGAGCTTCCTCAATATTTGGAAGGTGGCAAAAGGAAAGGGGGATGAGGGGTTGATTTTTCCAGGCGGCGGCTCGTGGTTGACCCGAGTGTTAGAATGATGAATGACTTAGCAACTGGACCGAACCCAGCCCGAAACCGATCGGAATCCGGTACTCCTGCACTCATCTTTCTCCTATAGTCGATTTATCGACTCTATCGAATAGTAGGGAAGCATCATTGGTTCTAAAAAGGATGTGATTAAAAATGGTATCGACTGGAGTTTTTTTTCGGCAAAAGGATGTATGCGGCGCGTCAATTGAAAGTTAGAGTTGCCAAAATTTCAAGGACTCAAATACTTTATTCATGATGAGATGAATTTTCTATTTTTAATAGGAAACCTGCAATTACTAACTTAAAAGAACACTCGACAGAAACGATTATTGTGTATTTTTACGAGCTGTGTTTCGAGAGGAGGACTTGTGGATGCTTATCTCGAACATCAATTGATGTTCATTCAAGCAAGAATGCAAAAACAACACACTCTAAAACACAACAAAGTATCATTATTCCTATGTCAAAAAAAAAGAAAAGTTGCCTTGTTTGCTTACAAACATGATTAACTTTTCACTCTTTTTCCCTGATTGATCACAGCCGTTACCACTTTTCTGGTCAAACTTGAGGGTGATTGATATTAATTCTGTTGAAAATTCAAAAATAATGCGAGCCTCAAATATTATTCTCCTGACCACGAATGCAAAACTTATTGGTTTATTTAGTTATTTTTACAAAGATTGTTCCTACTGAAAAATGTTAGGCCGAAGATTGCTAAGCTGAAAGCGTTATGGGGCTGAAGGATGTTTGGCCGAACAATAGAATAGGTCGATTAGAACATACGGCTGAATTTTATTTGATAGAAAGATATCATGTCAAATGTTCATCGGAAACAATGGTTTCCGTTTGATAAAAGAGTTATAAGCCGACTGGACGGTAGACCGATAGGCTCAATTGATGATAGGTCAAATGGTCTCTTTGGCGAATGATCATAGGGCCAAATCAACGTAAGGCCGAAATCTCCAAAAACTTCAAACGTTACAAAATCGGTGTTTAAAAAATATCTACAAGCTTCCTTTGCTTTATCAAACTAGACTCATTTACTCAACCACATCCCATAATATTTTACCTCTAGTAGACATTTGAGACTTTCAAACTATAATGTACGTCTTTGATAGTTTACACTCAACAACGATCATCCGAAATATTCATTTCTCGACTGCAATAAGAACACATAATACTCGCCATTTAAATCAATTACAACGATGTCGATCATCTACTAGTTTAGGTCAGAAAAGGATTTCTTTCATTGGTCCTACAAAATATAACTCCTTACCTAACGAATTAAAAGAAACCAATTCTCGTTCCATGTTCAAAAACAAGTTACTCCAAATATTCAAAACTAAATTAAGTCGTTAAAAAAAGTCGAACAAAGTTAGTCTTAAGTACCTATTTTTAAATTTTTTGTAGCAATAATTTATGTAAAATTTAGTATAACATTTAAAATCTTATCAATTTTATTTTTTTTGTAAATTTGTTTTATTGTTGTTGTAAAGAATAGTAAAATTTAATTTTAACATGAATCTCTTAAAAGGAAATCTCTTTCCATTGAGATTCATGGTGTCAGTTAGTTTAATTAGTATCGTCACATTTCCCCGCATTAAATAACCTATTATTGCGTTCTCAGCATGAATTAAATTTTGCTCGCGTATAACTTTTTAATGCCTTTTGCTGCCAGACATGCTGAGAACAGTAGCGTCCATTGCCAGGAGGCTCAATTGAGCCTTTTGGTGTGGGGGAGTGTGGTGGGCCGCTCTTAACTTTTTCAAAAAAAAAAAAAAAAAAAATTAAGTAAGGCTGAAGAGATGCTAGGCCGAATAAAAACGAAATTTATCGGCAAAGCTACATTACATATGATGGAAATAGAAAGAGAAGGAATTTCCAATAGGTGTTGAATATTACACGCCTGTTAAATTTTTCAAGCGAAAGATACTAAAGCGATGCTGATTTTAAAATTACTGAATTAACCATAATTAGAGTGTCCATTTCCCGGCCATTTAGGCATTCCCGGGAATCGGGAAATTTGACGATCCTTTTCCCGGGAATTCCCGGGATCCCGGGAAAAATTGAAAATGAAGATCTTAACCATCTACTGCGTACGGATTGTTATCGATAAGGTATTTTTAAATTTTAGGTAGTAGTATTGCAAAACATTTCCAACTTAGTACTTTAACCGACAAACTGGTCTGAATCTAGATGAAAAAAATTTAATAATTGAGAAAGATTTTTCAATATCGATAGAAGTTGGTCGATTAGCTAGATTTCAGGATATTCATCAAATATCGTAAATTTCCGGAAAATTATCTATTTCTTTCAAATTATGTCATTTATTTGGTGATGATTTTGCTACTTCAGGTATACGAAACGAAAGTTCTAAATGATGAGGGTTGCAAAATAGAACATTCAGATTCATTCCGTAGCGTTTCATTATCGGAATGTTTTGGTTTGATAATTTCTTTGTCGATTTTACCTTTTACACTAAGTTTTCCATCGGAAAAACACTTTTTATCGAATTCAATGTATTAACCAGATTCAACAAAAAATAATATTTAAGACTAAGCCATCAAGGTAGAACTATCATTTTTCTTGCTCAATCTGATTTATTTTTCCAATTTAGATCGTGTAAATTTGTAGTAATATAGCACATTTTAATGGTTTCGGGAATTCCCGGGATTTTGAAGCGTTTCCCGGGATTCGGGATTTCCCGAATTTTTGTAATTTCCGGGAATTCCCGACCGGGAAATCCCGGGTAGGACACTCTAACCCTAATCCGCTCCTGGGTGTCTACATGACACTATTGAAAGTTTGGCGGCTTGTATCTCAGTTCGGGTGCATCCAAATAAAACAATTTACTCGGGGACTGTCAATGGATTCATGAATACTTTAATTTGGATCACTCCATTTTTATGAACGCACCCTAAAAGACCAGGAAAAAAGTCCCTGTTCACACCTCTGGTGAAAATTTGACACTCCCCGCTAATACCGCTATAATACTCTTATTTCTCAGTCGGTTTTTACAAAATTAATGGATTTGAAAACCTCGTAACGTAGCTCAAATACTCAGCGTTCAAATATAGCTTGCTCTACTGTTATCAAAATCTAGTGCAAAGTTGAATTTTTGTGCAAGAATTTTTGTGAAAAAAGGTTCGAAAAACAGCCACCTTTAAAAATCGTTAAAGTTTCTGTGTTTCGTATTTCGATAATCAAAAAAAGTTAGTTAAATTTTTTTTTAATTCAGTGCCTTTAAGAATTTTGTGTGACCAGAAAAATTTGTAAGTTTATAGTGTAGATGTTTTAAAAGATGTAGGTACCAAATAAAAATAAAAGATATAAACATAAAAAAAAATTATGTGGCAACATTGAAATAGAAGCTTCAAAATGTAAACAAAAAAATACAAATCATTAGCCTAATCTTGTCAAAGACGAACGTGTTAATGCAAGATTTTAACTTATAATTCGGATTAATCGTCAGTTCACAAAAATGGGGTAGCTGGAAAAATGAGCGCACATTTGAAGGCTGCTGCTTTTCTGTTTTGAAAGGATGCCAGCCCCAAATTTGAAAGGCTGCTTCTTTATTTATTTTGAAAGGATGTGAGTTCCGGTAAATAAGACATACTTAAAATGTGCAGATTTGATTGGCTGCTGCTTTGTTTGTTTTAAAAAAATATTTCAGTTCCGGTAAATAAGACGGACTGAAGAAGCGCAAATTGGAAAAACTGCTGTTTTGTTATTTTGAAAGAATGCGAGTTCCGGTAAACAAAAAAGTCTTAAAAATCGCAGATTTGAAAAGCTGCTGCTTTGTTTGTTTGGAAAGGATGCCGGTTCTGCTGAATTAGACGTACTGAAGAAGCTGAGATTAGACAAACTGCTTCTTGGTTATTTTGAGAAGATATTTGTTCCGGAAAAAAAGACGGACTGAAGAAACGCAGACTTGAAAGGCTGCTACTCTATAGTTATGTTAACAAATATATGGATGTACAAATAGGATGTACTGAAAAAGCGCAGATTGCAAAGGCTTCTGCTTTGGAATTATTATATTTTGGAATGACGCCAGTTCCAGTAAATGAAATGGACTGAAGAAGCGCAGATTGGAAAGGCTACTTCTTTGTTTATTTTGAAAGGAAACGAGTTCCGGTAAATAAGATGTTCTAAAAAAGCGCAGGCTGTTGCTTTGTTTGTTTGGAAAGGATGCCAATTCTGCAAAAAATTTGACGGACTGAAGAAGTGTGATGTTCAATTATTTCAATTTATCCATTTTATTTATTCCTTTATTTTTATCTACAATAAATGAAAAGCTGCTGCTTGATTATTTTGAAATGATATTAGTTCTGGAAAATAAGCAGGACTGAAGAAGCGAAGATTTTAATGGTTGCTGCTTCGTTTGTAAGGGAAGTATGTTACTTCCGGTAAAAACCAAGGTTTTTTGATACACTAGGTTCTTCGACTTTCACAGTAAGAAGGCGAGGAGTGAGCGGGGCTCTCAATGAGTTTGTTTATTTTTTGCTCAGCTTTTCGGTGGTTTGTTGATAAACAAACGTCATGAGTTCCGCATAGTTGCATAGCCTACATAGCCAAAATGGCTGAATCAGGAATTCGATATTCGGTAACGCCTACTGAATAATATACACATTTTGGTAAAAACGAAGGACAAAAGGAACACAGATTTGAAAGGCTGCTGCTTTGTTTGTTTTAAAAAAAAAAATGCCAGTTCCGTCAAATAAGACGGACTGAAGAAGCGCAAATAGTAAATACTGCTGCTTTGTTTATTTTGAAATGATGCCACTTCCAGTAAATGAGATGGATTGAAGAAGCGCAGATTTTATATGCTCCTGTTTCGTATGTTTAGAATTGATTCTAATTTAGCTCATAGTAAAATTGTAAATAGAAGTTCGAATTTGAAAAAATCAAATGAAGTTTGAATGAATAAAAAGA
Organism: Uranotaenia lowii; assembly: GCF_029784155.1. Classification (NCBI taxonomy): domain Eukaryota; kingdom Metazoa; phylum Arthropoda; class Insecta; order Diptera; family Culicidae; genus Uranotaenia; species Uranotaenia lowii. The sequence continues at coordinate 259,342,970 of NC_073693.1, forward strand.
ACGATTTGAAAATGAACCAATTTTGCAAATCGAAATATTAATTTTAATTTGAAAAAAAGAGGTTAGAAAGAATGTGAAGATGAGGTTAAGGATGTTTAAAATAAAAATTAAAGTTACAAAAACAAATAAAAGCAATATGTGGCAACATTGAAACAGAAGCTTAAAAATGTTTACAAGAAAGCAAATCATTGTATTGGACTAATTTAGTGAGAGACGGATGTGTTAAAACTTGATTCCGAATTATGGTTCAGATTAATCGTCAGTTCACAACAATTTGAAATACTTACACGTGCAATATTGTATTCGATTTGAAAATTCCGCCATGTGTGATGCTTCTTTCTATTTACATCATATGTGATGTAAATTTACATCTTATAATCACGTTTCGTGTCAAGTAATATTTGTGTTATAAGAATTCAGTGCCTCTAAGGATTCAACTGTTTTATGATCTGTAAATTTACTTTAATAAATCGCGTTCAACGTCATGTATTTCTAAAGGTTTTTAATTTCTGTGTTGTTAAGATTTTTATGCTGTGTAGGCCAAATGGACTTTAGACTAGGGATACCATACACAGCTAAAATTGATTCGTTTAATTTTACATCTTTAACGATGCAAATTATTGGACAATCGCTTTCAACACGAATTTGTGTTTTGGTTCCAAATCACATCGTTCAAATGTAAATCTACACGGGATGCCCAATTTCCACAATGCTATTTTACATCGATTGAAATATAATTTTAAAGGCGTTTCTGACCACTTTTTCAGTGCTCTCTACTGTATTAATTTTGATTTTTTATGTATGGATATCATACAATTATTTGTATTCTGCATTTAACAAATCAGCATTAAACCGCAGAGACTGGTCATCAATTTAGAAGCGGCACATACAAACACAAAACTTTAGTTACACCTTTTTTATTAAATACTTATTTTTTCACCATAATATTTGTTTGAAACTGATAAATAAAAAAAAACTATTAACTCGTTCATTGGTCACTTGCGTTCTGGTAATTGAATTGCATTATTTATGTTTTTTCTCCGGCCCCATTTGGCACAACATAATGTTCATTTTTTGGCTGCTATCACTATAAATCGGAACAATAATTATATGAAACACAGCAAGTGAAAACAATTGAAAAATATTCATCGGGATTGGATGAATTACACGGTAAAGATGTTTGTTTCTGGTTATTAGCACATAGAAACACTAAAATATTCTACATTTTCTATTTAGGACACTTTTCATTCACAATAATCAACACTCGCAGATTGATTTCCACGTATTTCCTGTTCGGATTTAGTTGGGACTTGTTTTTTTTAAATCTGAAATACAATATTAAATTTAATTATTGGTAAGAATATATACCTACAGACTTTTTTTTACTAGTTGTTAACCCAGGTGGTAAATCCATTTTACGGATTGCATTCCAAGGCACGGCGAGCCACCGCGTCCCCCCAGTTTGCTACTCTGGGTCCATGGGTGCAATTGGACGACTCATGATACAATGCTAAGGAACACTGTACCCCCTACGCCATAAAGTCCACCTGGGGCCACTGACCTTTGTTCCCACCTCGAACTGTTTGACACACTTTGCTTCAATAGTGGGAGGTCATTTCGCGCTAGTGCTCTCCAAGGCAATACTCGTTTCCGAACCCTCTGTCAGCATAACCTCATTCTAACACAACTCGATGCGCGACACCTCCTCTGACGAGTTAGGACCCGACATCTCATCGTGTGAATGAGGTCCCCACGTAGCGCAACTACTAACTGTGTGAATCCAGTCCAAGATCCAGAAACACAAAGCAAGTTGTCGACGGCACTTTCTCTGTTCAAACACGCGGGTAGGGGGGGTAAGCCCCCTAGGCCACGTGTAGGACTCAGACTCCTCCGAACTCACAAATAGTGTTGACTTAAGTCACCACTCAGCGCAACTACCCGATCTTCAAGTCGGGCGCTTGACCACCCGAATCGCAGATCGAGCTATAGAACGCCCTCATCAGGTCACACTCGCGGTTCGGGTGCAACAATTCCCGAAACGCGTGTCGAACCCTGACACCTCCGGCAGAATGTGCCTCTCGGACACTGACGTGTAAACACGTCCCTAAGTGATCGGCCCACCATTGGCTACCACTTTGCGCATCTACTCATTTTGCGAGACGGGTCTATACCCACCGAAGCGCAAAACAAGTTGGCGATCGCTCTCCCTCCGGTCGCATCCGCATATCAGGGTCATGACCCCCCGAAAGCGTGTTAGACCATCACGCTCACACCCAAGTACTGGTACCTAAGTACCCGGGTGCACCACTTCTTCCGCGCGGGTTTGGCGGACCCGTCGACGGCCTCTAGTGGGTTTGGTGTAGTTCTCTTGGCCGTACATCTGCAATACGCCGGACTTGCAGACACGTTTCCACTCTGCACCACGGGGAGGTGGAACTACGTCGCAGAGCATATACCTACAGACTAGCAAGCTAAATACGTACAGTTCATAAAAATATTCTGATCTGCTTCTTGTTTTTGCGATCAAAATTTGTTTTCACGGTTTCGACAGCAATTGTTTCCCCATGCTCGACACTTTTGATTAGATGTTTAAACTGCATGCTTAACTTCATGGCTTTTATCGGAAAACACTGAGTTTATGTTCAAATCCTTTGCTTCGAAATGGATTTGGACAACAATTTCACTCGATGAGGTACAAAATCAAAACAACGAACAAATGATTTCATTTTTTTTTCTTGCGCGATGCGTTTGACGTTTCGATGTTTTATAGCCTGGCGCAGGGTTGTAAAAATTTAGATTGAAGCGATGTTATTTTAGGTCTGTTCGTTATATTTTTTTTGTCGTCGTGTAAAATGACATCGAAAAACACTGAAAACTCAACTTATTTTCTTGTTTCTAAAATTGAGTGCAATTCAATGTCATTTTCAATCTGAAAGTCATTTAGATGGTGAATGTTTACGTCGTTTATTCAAATACATCTAGTGTAAAGTTAATTATTTTTTTCTGTGTACGTACTCCTTTAAAAGTACATGTACTCTTTTTCGATCAAGAAATGAGCGTACTCTTCTTTTTGTGAAATTTTACGGAATGTACTCTTTTTTTGGTGAATAGAATTTAATAAAATTATCTCATACAAATTAACTTATTTTTTTCCGATACATGAAGATTTTTATTATTAAGTTTTATATGTGATACTTTACCATCTTCGTGGCATACATGAAGATTGTATTCTTATAAATACAAGAGATCGAACTTTTTATGCATTCGTTGTACAACACCTCAGTTTTGCTTCTTTTTTTGAATGGTTTAACGGATGGATACCAATGGAAGGAATCATGAGTACATTCCCGATTTCCATCGGGATTTTTCGTTCAAAATTAGCGCCTTTGAGTATGCAATGAACCACCGGGCAGTAGACAATATGCATAACAACAACATACTTAAAAGCATAACGCACGATTCAGCAATAATGTTTTCAAAGAATGAAAAAATCCGCATCTATTTAAAAAAACTCTTTTAAAATGTAGTTTTTTATCAACTTTGGTGTGCTTTCTCAGCATAAAATCGAAAACTTTGAATAATCCAACTTAAAATTCTAAGCATTTGTCTTGTAAGTCTTATATCTCGCAACAAATTGGCGGTTTCTGGATAACCTTAAACAACATGGTTTTGGAATAAATGGCGTTTATATTTACAATATTGAAAAATTTTCTCAATGTACTCTTTTTGGCGTTGCAGGATATGGTAACCCTACTTTAGACCGAAAGGTCATAAGGTCGAATAGTAGTTCGTTAGTACGTTTGAATTCAGTATGTACTATGCCCCGACCGGATGAACGTTTGCCCTTACGGTCATCAGTCAGAATGGTCGTTGGGCTGAATTGGTTATCACGCTGAATAGGCCACTAGGCCGAATAGTGCGTCAGGTCGAAGTTTATTCAGCTAAAGGTTAACGACCTTGCTGCCAAACATACATGCACACACACATGCATGTTCAATCAGCCTAACGACCATTCAGCCTAACGTCCATTCGGCCAAACATTCAGTCGTTCAAGCGATCATTCGCCCTAACACATAGTTGGCTTTATGATCGTTCGGTTTAACATCCTTTCGGCCGTGTGACCCATTTGTCATAATAGTCAACCGACTTAAAAACAATTGACAAAATGACCCAGCCTCCATGATTCGATCCAAATTCAGGATTAAGTTCTATAATCATAATCAAGCGAATGATCAAGTTCTAAATCACGATTCAAGAGAACATGGTCAAGATTTGGATAAGGATCAGGTCCCGATAAGGATCAGGAGCAGAATAATTTTCCGCATCATGATAATGATTAGGATCAGAATCATCCAGCAAACATGAAATCGTGAATGATAACTTATGTCGTTTACAATACTGTTGCGAATCGCAATTCCAACCGCATAGTGAAGAGATCGAATAAAATGTCGTCTGAAGTCAGTTTAAATCGGATATGATAGGAAGTCCGCTATGTTTGTAAGTATTGAAATGATTTTGCTTCCGCGCGGGCTACAAGTTAGAAAATCATCGTCATGCTCTCTCTGCAACCAGTAGTGCATCCATATGGTCAAAAATCAGATGAGAATTGGATTATATTGATTATAATATATTGATTTTATTATATTGACCACTGAGAGAATTGGAAAATATTGTCGCTGGTAACGATTTGAAGGCTTTGAGAGTTTAATCTTGCGCTCTCTAGCATTCTTCCGATAGGTACGAACAGGGTTGCCAACATTTTTTTTTTCTTCAAAAAATCAGGGAACTGCTGAAATAAAAATCAGGCTACGTTGAAGTAACGGAAATTTAGCTTTTTATTGGTCATCGCTCCAGATTTTCACTCTAATATGTGTTGTGAGCCTACTTGGTTGAACAATTCCACTGAATCAAAGCAATCGGAAGATTCTCCTTAATTCCCTTTTTAAATAAGAATTAAAGGAAATTTTTTTATTGCTGTGATTCAGTCACATTTTCACTATTTCACTTCAGCAATGGTACCGTATTCAGTTCCTTACTACCCAAATCAGGGAAATTCAATGGTTACCAGATTGTCAGGCTGAGCCTCGAAAAATCAGGCAAATCCTGAAAAATTAGGTACATAAGCATCTCTGGGTACGAACATGATGTCGGATAGCGCCCAATTGGTGTAGTTTGCGCCGCTTTAGAAAAAAAAAGAAATTCAAGTAAGTATTTTGCCTCCACTTTGGTAGGTAAAAGCTGTTAATTCAAATTTCATACGATCATTCTTAAATGTATATCAAAATAGCGTAAGAATAAAGCTTAAAAATTGTTTTCTGGGCAGTAAATAGAACATATCCTGTATCATCGCAATCCAGTTTTGGATAAGTATTCAGGATTTTGGTGACGTTTTTAATCAGAAGCCAGGAACAGCATTAGGATTATATTCTCTCCTTAGCTGTTGATGTTTTAAGTTTTAAGTGAAACCAACCAGTGAGAACTGAAGAACAAAAAAAGTATTATTGTAAAAAACTGATGTATTTGAATTCATTGTATTACATACAATTTGGCTGAAATAATCGGTGTAACAAATTTGTTGAAAAGTAGATAGGCTAGGGTTAGGCACCTTCCTTCACACCTTCATATTTTTTTTGTCTTAAGTTAAATCATCCGACGATTTTTATTAAAAAGGTGTAAAATTAAGTATAGATTAAGTGCACTTAATTTGTTAAAAGCTCTTGTACGTCCATAAAAGTTCTAGTCATGAAGCGGATTGTGCAGTTTAGCTTCAATATATGACGTTAAATTTATACCAAAAAAATTATTGTCGATTAGCTAATGAGCTATGAGCTAATCAAATGCACTGATAAAATAAATAAGGCTTTCTAACTGGCGAAGAAATGGTTTCAAGCTCCTAGTTTTTAATACCAGAACATATGGAGGTACCTCTTTTTGCACTAATCTGATGTCTGTAATTTTTATCGAATAAAATGTATCAACGTTCTGTTAAGCTATATCATTCAAACAAATCGGAAAGTCATCAATGTTTTATGAACATTTTTAAGAAAATTCATTGTAGAGTCCTGTTGTTTAACTTTTTTATTGTAAGGTTTTTTTGAGTATCAAAACTTTAATTACAGTCAAAAATTACCATGGAAGTCGTTTCTGGACCAGTTTTATCAAATGCAACTGCAACTAGCAACACGAAATAGTTCTTCCAATCCTATCGACTGCTTCAAAATGTAGGAAAAAGAAAATTGCACCCAATGACCCATTGAATGAATGTTCTCACTCGAAAACAGCTCCTGTTTCTTCATTGAGCATTCGGACAAGAGAGCCAGCTTGCTTGCGACAATGCACTTTTCAAGTCTTCATTCAAAAAGTGGAAATACAAATTGGTGGCAGAGTGTCCGGGGTAACGAATCAGGAGGCGAAGGGATACCTTTTGGTCAACTTGTTCCTTTCGAGCCGGTGAAATTATGAGAGCAAAAAGTACCGGTACACACACAGCTGGAGAACAAAAACCGAAAAAGTTCTACTTCTCCCCATTCACATAAAATCCATTCCACTTGACATAGTGTTTTAATTTGGCATGCAACTTTTTCAGGCATGGTCCTCGTCGGGGTTTTCACAAATTCGGGGACATTGGATTTCTACTCAAGTTCGGGCACAATACGGGTTTTAAGGCCCCTGAATTGGCATTTGAATTGGTTCAGCTGAAAGTATTTTTCGGATTTACATTGGCACTTTCCAGAATGGGGGGACAATTTATTAAGTAAGAGCACCAGCAAGGGAAGCATTTGAACAAACCATGTGCTCACTTCCGAGCTCTAACTCAATCCGGCTCTGAGTTCAATCATTATCCTATTTGAAAGCGGATCGAATGGCTGCTGGGAACGAACAGGATCACAACCTTTCGGGATATTTTAACAATAGAACGAACAAGATGTTTGTCAGTCGTTTGGAACTTTAACATATGCTAGCACAGATTGTGTCATTCATTTTTGGTTCAGGAATTTTACACCAGATAGAACGTTACACGAAAAGTATGTAATTTGAAAGGGGTTTTTATAATACAGTGAGCGGAACAAGGATGGTACTACTAATGAATGATTGAAAATTACCCAAAAAAATTTCTACAATTTGTGTAAGATTATTTAACGGATAATTCAAGTATAAATTTCCATTTTTGATAAAGCAATTGGCGTTGAGGAAAAAACATATGAAAAAAGTGTGTAGCAAGAATAGTACCACTTATGTTTTTCTACAAAAATCTTGATTATCTCTCAAAATTATCTGTGTAAAATTAAATAATTTCTTATGCTTCTACGGACTATTGTTCCAATTTTTTTCGAAAACGATTTTTTTAAATAATAAATCCGTGTTTGTTTTCTTTTCTCGTTTCAGGTAAATAATCCGAAAAAGCGTTTCCTCAACTGGTTTGTATTTTGTGTTCTCTAATCTTGATTATTTTTTTCAATTTCATAAAGCCTTTCTCAATATCCAAATTCTATGGTATTGTTTGGTAAGAGAAATATGCAATAACATTGAAATATTCACAAAGACTCATATTCATATCAATTCCTTTAACCTTTTTTCAACTGATATCCAGAGCTGATTTGTTCCCAAAATTGTTTGTATAAAAAAAGTATAAAAAGTTCCTCTTATTTCCATTATATAAAAGTTGATTTTTTTTTGTTTCGACCATATACAAAAACTAACAACCATGTCATTATTATTTCAAATTAAAAACTTATTTACAAGCCATTTTGAAAATTGATGCTACAATATATTGCATCTGAATTTTTCATGAAATCATAAGAAGGTTGAAATTTTGTCAGATTGTTTTAAAAGTGAATTTTTAAACAACCTTGAAGCTTTCCTCGAGCGTGGATGTCAAAACGATGAAAAACTGAAATGACGTAAGCAGGATCACATAATGCACGAAACTTACTAATAGAGTAAATTAACGGAAACTATCTGAAAACTGTCTCTTTCAGTTTTGATTAGCAGCTCAATGATGGAAAAAAACGAGACTATTTATATTTTTTCAATGTCTTCAAATCTGAATTTTTGTCTTTAAAAGAACTTCAAATCAACAAATACTTACTTTTACACAACGTTATCTTTGAAAATACTACGATAAGCCAGTCTCGATTCGATTATTTAGATTTTTTTTTCGTAAAGATTTATAAAAAAAAATACTGTCACTGTTTTGAAGACATTATCGTAAAGTAACATTTTTCACTTTTTTCGGTAGTTAAATCAGGTTTTATCAATATATTTGTTTGTTTAAGGTTTTTTTCTCAATTAAAAATCCTGTGATTCTCACCATTATAACCGCATGCCGATGAAGTGACTGCCAAAATTCATTCAACAGAACTGCGCGCCCCCTGATTGCTCTTTTTCCCCGGTTTCAATTAATTTGCTGAAATTCCCTCGGCACTAGTTTTTTTCCCGATGCAATCAAAGCCATTTTATCAATTAAACACTTCAACCTAATTTGTGTAATTCCGGTAATGTCAAATTAAGATACCGAAACCATGTGGACTCGCCATCATCAGCCGGCCGGGCAGCCAATTTGGATCCACTCTGTTTAAACGATCTGCTGCTTTTGGCTTACGATAGGCAATTACACCAATAAGCACTAATTCACACTCGAATTTTTCGGTAATCCATCCGTGCGCAGGGTACTGGTCATTTTGCGGGTGGGTGGGTCATTATCTGCCACGGCCTCCTTCCCCTGGCTTTATGCGCTCTCCCATTTGGGGGTGTGATTTGGTGTAAGCTGGGAAAATTTACCGGACACAAATGCTATCCACATCCGCTTGGATTCGGTAGATGTGTGGTGCATTTTTGCTTATCAAACCAGACAATCACCGGTGATGGCCAAAAACGGATTTCGTGGGGCAGCATGTCTGTAAATAAATCTGTTGCATGGGCTGGATGTTTTGGTTACCATTTAGAAAAAAAAAACCATGTTCATGTTGAAGTCGTTAAAAATTAATTTGATCTAGCAAATAATTTGATATAAAAACCGGGCAAAATCCGGAAAGTTTTTAACAATATCTGGGCATCCCAGCCAGATTTAACTTATCTCAAATTTTTTATTGGATTTATGGGCAAGCCTAGATATTTCAAGAAAATCTGGAATAAGCGATAATCAAAGTACAACATTTCTTTTAGATATTTTATAAATTATACAAAATTCATAACACGAATGTCACAAAGATGATAAAGTGTCACTAATAAAACTCAATAATAATATCCAAAAACCAGCCTATTCGGTAAAATACTTCGCTCAAGTATTCGGTGAGCCTAATATTCGGTCTAAAGGTTTTTTTGGCGGTATCCGACGCCGAATATTCGGTACATCTCTAGTTTCTTGTGAATTTTTGGATGATTTTCTTATGGACTTGAATCCTGTGTCTGTTCCTAAAAGTGTAATAGCCAGGAAGTCTGGATCGGGGGAAATCGAAAACCGGAAGCCGCTGAGACGACAAAAGGAGTTGCCGGTAGTTTCAAGCGAAACCCTAACCTCTCTCTCCGAGATGCCGCAAATAAGCTGGGTGCATCGTCTACAACCGTACATCGAGCCGATAAACGAGCCGGACTATAGACTTACCAGAAGGTATTGACTCCAAATCGCGATGATAAACAAAATACGACGGCCAAAGCGCGATCCTGGAGGCTGTACACAGCGATGCTGACGAAGTTTGACTGCGTGGTAATGGACGACGAAACCTACGTCAAAGCCGACTACAAGCAGCTTCCGGGGCAGGAGTTTTATACGGCACAAGGAAGGGGAAAAGAAGCAGATATTTTCAAGCACATGAAACTGTCAAAGTTCGCAAAGAAATATCTGGTTTGGCAAGCCATCTGTACCTGTGGCTTGAAAAGCAGCATTTTCATAGCTTCCGGGACTGTCAACCAAGAAATTTACGTGAAAGAGTGTTTGAATAAACGTCTGCTGCCTTTCCTAAAGAAACACGGTTGTTCCGTACTGTTTTGGCCGGATTTGGCATCCTCCCATTACGGTAAAAAGGCCATGGAGTGGTACGCCGCCAACAACGTGCAGGTGATTCCCAAGGACAAGAACCCTCCCAGCACGCCAGAGCTTCGCCCAATTAAGAAATATTGGGCTATTGTCAAGCGGAATCAAAGAAGACCAAAAAAAACTGCTAAGGACCGGCAATTCGGATTTGGAAGTGCGGAAGCCTATCTGAATATTTTTCCTGAATTTTATACTAAATAAATTTGAAAAAGAAATTTAATTTGATTTTTTAAACAAACGATTTCACCGATTTACACGCGTTTTCCCTTGACCAAATTTTGACCGTATCACCCTTTAAATTACTTTTGTTTTATACATTTATGTATTTTATTTATAAATCCGTTGTCGTTTTTTTCCAAATTGAAGGATTTGTGGAATCGGATTCGAATGGAAATATATTAAAAGAAATTGTGTTAAGATGGTGTAGAATTTTTACTCGTTGCTCTTTTTTTTTCATTATTACCAAATTGTACCTTTCAAGTCATAATTTTGCATTCTTTTAACATTGTTTGTGATTGAAATATTGTCATCTAACAACAGATTCAGGAAAGTCTGGAGCGAAATATCAAATATGGTATGAAAATGCTTTGCTTCTTTGGTTATTTTGGGTGTACCCTGATGAGATTCTGCTATTGGAAGCCAACCTATGCCTTGTCAGTTTTCTTATACTGTTTTGGTACACGTTCCATAAACATTATAGAAAGATCGTATAAAAGTTTTAATAAACTTCATTTACCTACCAAAGTGAAAGCATATACATACATAGATTTCACTTCTTTCCTAAGCGACTAAAACTATTTACACCAATTGGGCGTTATTCGAAACCTTATTCGTACCAATCGGAAAAATGCAAGAGAGCGCAAAATTTCGTTCTCACAGCCTTCAAATCGTTGCCAGCGACACTATTTTCCAGTTCTCTCATTGGTCAATGTTACTCAATTCCCATTTGATTTTAAGCCATCTGAATGCACTGCTATGATTTTCTCACTTAAAGCCCACGTGGGAGTGAAATTATTTCATAATTTACAAACATGGTGGGCTTTCTATCATATCCGATTTAAACTGACTTCAGACAACATTTAATACGATCTGTTTACTAGTTCTAAACAAACTTGAAGGTCACCTTAGTGTTAACCAAATAAGCTAAAATTTTACCAGAAATCCTAAACCATTGATTTCATCCAAATGAAAGGATAGAAGCCTGATTTCAACGAAGTTGGGTAATGAGTGCCATCCTAATCTTCAAAAACTAGAAAAAAAATTGTTTTAATTTTCAGTCAATACTCTATCTATTTGGGGTCATTTTGAAATATCTCAAATCCTGGGGCCTGAAATGCTTCGTTTTCCTCTAAAACTTATCCACAACTTTTTGCAAAATTTTTGATTAACGTTCACATGAATAAATTTGAACTTATATGTTTATTTGAGAACCTGCCTAATTAGATACGAAGTGACGATCTTCGACAAAGTTGTTCCTTGAAATAATTTAGAAATAGGTTCCAGAAGCTCAGTTCCACAGAAGCAACAAAAATCAAGTTGTTTTTTTTAGAACAAAATATTTCATTTCCCATACAATCATAAACGTTCATATTTACTCTTGCTTAAAAATTCTGCGAAAAATCATGGATTGTTGGTTTTTAACCAAAACGAAGCTTTTTAGAACTCATGGTTTGAGAAATTAAAAAATGACCACAAATCGACTCAGTCTACCGTAATAACCAATGGCAAATGAATTCAACAGATATATTTCAACAGTTACATATTCCATCTATTCGATAATAACAATGTTAATGTAAGAGTTATTACCTTTATAGGTTGATCGATAGCTCCATTTTCTTGATTCGATTATTTGTGGTTGTGACCGAACGGAACGAAACGATGGAATCTCCCGGAATCGAAACTTGCTCCAGGATAGTTGACCCACTTGAAATCGTCATTACCGAGACCAAAGCAGCAACATGGGTCCCCACAGGTCATCGATTATGCCATTCCAGAGTCGAAATCGTTCCAAGTAGGACTTCCGCCGAGATGGACCAAATTCGTGCTCAAGCGGAGAGACCAATTTTCCCTTTTTGCTTGAGTGACTCGATTTCTTCTTCGAAGCGGAATAGAGTATAGGTAGGTATAAGTGAAAACAGAAAAATAAACGTAAGGTTGAAACTTTCCTAGGAAAAGCCCTCCACATTGACCTGCTTCAAGGATGGGAGACTCCCAATACTATCTTTTTCACTCATGGCGAACGGGGCGATGTAATTGTACCGTTAATGGTAATTGTAATGACGGTCTAGGA
>NC_073693.1:259355792-259425510 GCF_029784155.1 Uranotaenia lowii
TCACACACACACACACACACACACACTCACACACACCCACACACACACACATACACACACACATACACACACACACACACACACACACACACACACACACACACACACACACACACACACACACACACACACACACACACACACACACACACACACACACACACACACAGACACACACACACACACACACACACACACCACACACACACACACACACACACACACACACACACCCACACACACACACACACACACACACACACACACACACACACACACACACACACAGACACACACACACACACACACACACAACACACACACACACACACACACACACACAACACACACACACACACACACACACACCACACACACACACACACACACACACACACACACACACACACACACACACACACACACACACACACACACCACACACACACACACACACACACACACACACACACACACACACACACACACACACACACACACACACACACACACACACACACACACACACACACACACACACACACACACACACACACACACACACACACACACACACACACACACACACACACACACACACACACACACACACACACACACACACACACACACACACACACACACACACACACACACACACACACACACACACACACACACACACACACACACACACACACACACACACACACACACACACACACACACACACACACACACACACACACACACACACACACACACACACACACACACACACACACACACACACACACACACACACACACACACACACACACACACACACACACACACACACACACACACACACACACACACACACACACACACACACACACACACACACACACACACACACACACACACACACACACACACACACACACACACACACACACACACACACACACACACACACACACACACACACACACACACACACACACACACACACACACACACACACACACACACACACACACACACACACACACACACACACACACACACACACACACACACACACACACACACACACACACACACACACACACACACACACACACACACACACACACACACACACACACACACACACACACACACACACACACACACACACACACACACACACACACACACACACACACACACACACACACACACACACACACACACACACACACACACACACACACAACACACACACACACACACACACACACACACACACACACACACACACACACACACACACACACACACACACACACACACACACACACACACACACACACACACACACACACACACACACACACACACACCACACACACACACACACACACACACACACACACACACACACACACACACACACACACATCTTCAAAATGAGGAGTGAATAAATAAATAAAAATTTCAGAGTCGAAATCATCAACTCTCTTAAATTTAACAAGTCTAAAAACGTTTCCAAAAAGTCAATTTTTGGAATCAGTACTGTGGGATTTATTCCAACCACGGCATGGCTGCTTAATCGAGATAACAAAATAACACAACACTAGCTTTTACTTACCTTTTCCTGGTTCAGTTCAAAGTTCAAAGAGAAAGCCAAACCAGGAAAAGAAAATGCTATAAACGATGACCGGATCTTCCAAACTGCTATTGAACCGGAACAGCTTTAGTTGAATACACATTGGTGACCGAAAAGACACGGTCCATGACTCCAGCTAAATACATTCTACCCAAACTGTGAGACATTGACATATTCTCTGAGGTACCGTGACATTTTGAACTGAGGAAAAAATTGTGATCCTCGTTGAAGGAGTAAAATAATTTTCAAGAACTAATTTTATACTGAAGTTCAAATTATTGGTGCAAAAATTAAGCCATCAGATTTTTTTTGATATTGGGAAAATCATTGCGTATTTTTCACAAACCCACCCGGTGTGACCGAGAAGAGTTCAAAAACATCCACCTCAACAAAACCCTTGGGGAGTAACTAAGGAGCATTACCACCTTGTCCCCTGGTTTAGCGGTTGCCGAAAACCTTCTACTATTTGACAAAGCGGAAAGTCGTAAAAGCCGGGTCGAAAAAGTTTTCACCAGAGAAGTTATTTTTTCGGCTGGTTCCTATTCCACATTTCTTCGGCTTACGAAGATGGTTTTCTTAGGACGACGACGACAACGACGAATTAGGCGGAAAGGGGCTTCCTGACCAAATACCTTTCGGTAGGACGAAACAAGGTGCAAAGTGTCCCTGGCTCTGGAACCCCGGATTAAGATGGCTCTCGCAGGGCAGATTGGGTAGGATTGGGCCAACGCCGATCAACCGTGGCGGTTAAACAAAAATCGCTGTCTCTAAATTTAATTCCAAACTTGTTTATGTGATTTTGTCGGAATGCGATTGCCTTGAAAAGGGACGATTTTAGGACCAATAGGGAGAGTGGCAGTAAACCCAGATGTATTTTTGAGCCGGCAAATTTGTAACTTTTTGTCGCGTGTATACTTGAAATTGGAGCTGAGCGTCGATGCTGCAGGGCATTTTCCTTTAATCATGTTTACCAAAGTCGCTGTACTAACGAGAAGATAAGTTTATACTCTCAAAGTGCGGACCTTCGTCCCTCCCGTGAACGAGAATATATCTGATTTCTGAGCAACAGCGGAAGTTTTCTTCATGGAAACTTGTCTCTACTTTGAGGTACTAAGAAGAAGTTCACGAAATAAAAAGTCGGTACCTATCTGCCAGGATAGGGCAACAGCAGCAAGGATCTTTCCAGAAGCAGGAGTAGAATTACCTGCTCTTCGGAATACTGCCGCCGGAACTGATTCGGCTCAACCCAACGGGATCCGTTTTCAAAGTTGTTTTATGAAATTTTCTCCACTTTTAACGACACGTCTTGGCAATACGAAAGCTCATACTTTGCTGCGGGGGTGTCCTTTTCTTGGCTCCCCCATACAATGTGCTGCCCCTTCCAGCCCCGTTTCAGAAAATGCAATCGGATAGGAAGTTTATGTGCTTCATGGAGTTCATGCCCCGTTTCCTGCCCTTCCAAAAAAAAAAAATAAATAAAAACGGTTCGAACTGGGAATGGACACCTCCCGCTGCCTGTTGTTGTGTTGTGTAAGTTTTAAATTTTTCCCTGTCCCCAGATTGTCTCTCGGACCCTGGAGAGCCATTATTGGATGAGTTTTTCGAGTCTGGGCATTTGCCTTGGAGTCTAGCTATTCTTTAGGGAAGTCGGTGGATTTTGCTAAACTGCAGTAAGGTAGAGGACAGAATGACGTAAAACTTTATTTAACCATCTACTTCAGAGTTTTGGAGCAATAATGCTCTGAGTTCAACTAAAATGTTTCAAGCACGCACTCTCACATAATGCGTTATGAAAAACTATCAATACTTTTCAAATTAGGCTATGATTCAATGAGAATAATTCAAATATTTCTTACTATATTATGCTGTCCCTCCAATTTCAGCCGCTCTGGTTTTGGTGATATTATATGCCGCTTTCAATATTACCAAATTGATTGTATACCCATGAATCGTTCATTTTTGCAACCAGGAACCGGGCAGAGCTCACTCGAGCAAGCCATTAATTTGGCGAGCAAGCTGACCTTAGCTTAGTTTTCGCTTTCGTTTCGCGCGTTACTACATAAACGGGCAAATTGCATCCCGAAATCGTAACTTGCTTGAGTGGGGCGTTTTCAACTGTTAGGCGTTTTGTTTCATAAAGCTTATGCAAAACTGTTGCACTCGATACGGGATTGTATAAACAAATTTACGTTTTCGTCGGTCTGCAGGGTGTATTTTGCTTTTCGGGTTTGGTCATTTTGTAACAGTTTCTGGGTGTGCCTGACGTGTTGAAGTTGTGAATGAACGATTTGATCCAAAAACGAACAAATCTCACGTGAGTTTTCATTACGTCGTATGAAACAAAATGTAAACAAACAGTTTCATTACAAAAAAAAAAACAAAAACAAAACTAGCCTTAAAATAGCCACAACTTTTTTCTATTTTGAATTTTTGTAGTCTGGACTACATATTCTAAATGTGAAATTCCAACAAATTTCAAAATTGTTTTGATAACTTTTGCAGCAGCTTTCTCTGTATTCTTAAGATGTTTCATACCCCTTGGCTCTGAGGTCCTCAAGTATGTTTCAAAATTCAATAAAAAATCATACAACACTTTCTTTGCTGAGAATGATTTTTTTGAAGAAAATTAAATCTAAAAATTTGGATATTTTATCACCTAGACCAAAATGTTAAAATCCAGCTTAAATTCAAATGTGATTGAAAAATATGCCCTCTTTGATAATGCCTCAAGTTGCCCTTCTCGGTCAACCAGATAACTCCAAGCATCTAGACTTAAATCCTACCCTACATTGGATCAAAAATAAGCTGGCAAAAGTTTTTCCGATCCCAAAGCGAAACCTTTTTCCCAGCTCCCCGCAAATTGGGTAACGAATTCAGCACACTTCCACACTATACATACACCCAATCGACACCCTGAAGCTAAAAGTCCCTCCATTTAATTCGTTGTAAAATGTTCACAAATAAAATGGACCGTAAAAAATAGTTTAATCGGTCCCCCAGTGGCACTGTCAACTAAAATGTTTCATTGGACCAACTTACTTACTGGAACACAAACACACCCACGCACGCATATTAACATACGATTTTTCTCCCACCCCCCGCCCACTTGAAATTGGCAAAATGGCTGTGGGCAAACATGTATCTTTCATTTCAGGACCAACCGACAACAGCCGGGCCGGGTTCCCAACGCGTTTCCCACCCATTCACCAGGGCTCGATGATTCGATAAAGAGTATGTGAATGGTTGCGGAGGGCTGAAAATTTCGAGCAAATATTCGTATGCCCCAAATTCTGCATCTTTTTTCAATTGGAACATAAGCTTTTGTTTCAGTTGGTGGTTGATTTTTTTTATTCACTCATTGAACAAAGAAGACAAGTGGTGCGCGTGAAATATGTTCGATGGAAAGCGTAAATTTAATTTCATCTTCAGGTACGGTAAGTGTGCCTAATTTCGCTTTATTTTGTCAGGGGTTTTTAGATTCGATAAGAGTAAGCCGAATCTTCAATTGTAAGATATAAAAATTATAGGTTACTTAGTTCCAAATTTTTTTAAGACACTCGGTTGAAGTTTGAAATAATCATTTTAAGCTTTGATTTTCGAAAGTTTGTCAATGTTCCTAATTTGGCACTATTTATTTTATTTACATAGTATTCAGTCTCACAACATAACTTGACGAACATAATTCCTAAAATTCACTCGGTCCATGGCAACCGTTCTCCAATTTCTCGAACAACCCACAATCGCCAAATCATGCTCCACTTGGTCTAACCACCTCGCACGTTGCGCCCCCGTTCGTCTTGTTCCTACCGGATTCGTAGCGAACACCTGTTTTGCAGGACAGTCGTCCGGCATTCTTGCAGCATGTCCCCACCCAGCGTATCCGGCCAGCCTTCACCACCTACTGGATACTGGGTTTGCCGTAGAGTCGCGCAAGCTCGTGATTCATCCTTCGCCTCCACACTCCGTTCTCCTGTACGCCGCCAAAGATGGTTCTTAACACTCGTCGCTCGAATACTCCGAGTGTACGCAGGTCCTCCTCGAGCAATATCCATGTCTCGTGCCCGTAGAGAACAACCGGTCTAATGAGCGTCATATACAGGTTACACTTCGTGCGAAGGCTAAGTCTTCTCGACCGCAGTTGCTTGTGGAGTCCATAGTAGGCACGACTTCCGCTGATAATTCGCCTCCGGATCTCACGGCTGGTGTCATTGTCTGTGGTCACCAGTGAGCCGAGATAGACAAAGTCTTCGACTATCTCCAGCTCGTCGCCGTCGATCGTGACCTTGTTATTACTGGACAAGCGGGTTCGGTCGGTCTCAGATCCGCAGGCCAGCATGTACTTCGTCTTGGACGTATTAATCATCAACCCAATCCTTCCTGCTTCACGTTTCAGTTTGCGGTAGATCTCCTCCACCGCCGCACATGATCTGCCGACTATATCAATGTCATCGGCAAAGCAAATAAGTTGACTGGATCTGTTGAAAATCGTGCCCCACATTTCGCCCACAGCTCGTCGAATAACACCTTCTAGCGCCATGTTGAACATCATGCAGGATAGACCATCACCTTGTCGAAGCCCCCTGCTTGATTCGAATGAACTCGACAATTCACCAGAGATCCGCACACAGCCCTGCGTTCCATCCATCGTCGCCTTGATCAGTCTGATCAGCTTCCTGGAAAAGCCGTTCTCGTCCATGATTTTCCATAGCTCGTTACGGTTGATCGTGTCGTATGCGGCTTTGAAGTCGATGAATAGATGGTGCGTAGGGACTTGGTGTTCACGGCATTTTTGGAGGATTTGCCGTAATGTGAATATCTGGTCCGTCGTAGACCGTCCCTCCATGAAGCCGGCCTGATGACTTCCCACGAATCTGTTTGCTTGTGGCGTTAGGCGGCGGAGTAGGATTCGGGACAACACTTTGTAGGCGGCATTGAGGACAGTGATCGCTCGGTAGTTCCCACAGTCCAATTTGTCCAATATCAACCGGTGTAGGCAATCGGCCAACTTGTCCGGGCCCATTTTGTTTCACGTTTCGGCTTGCGGCACGAAGCCTTTGCGGGATGCGTTGAGTTTCTGATAGAACTTTCGTGTTTCTCGGGAACGATGCAGCTGCTCCAGCTCCTCGAGCTTCTCCTCCTCCAGGCGGCGCTTTTTCTCCTGGAAAATTCGAACTCGCTGCCTCTTCCGCTGTCGGTGGTTTTTCACATTTCGACGGGTGCCTCTTTGCACTACTGCCGCCCGCGTGGCATTCTCTTCGTCCATCACCCACCTACACTCTTCGTCGAATCAGTCGTTCCGTCGAGTTCGCTCCACATAACCGATGACGTTCTCCGCAGCACTGTTGATGGCTGTCTTGATGGTATCCCAACAGTACTCGAGAGGGGCTTTGTCAAGCACGCCCTCTGCTGGCAGCGCTGCTACGACCGATTGAGCGTAGTCTTCCGCGACCTCAGGTTGCTTCAGTCGTGCGATATTTAACCGAGGCGGGCGCCGGTTTCGTGTGTTGTTCACTATGGAGAGTTTTGGGCGCATCTTCACCATCACCAGATAGTGATCTGACTCGATGTTGGCGCCTCGACAGGATCTGACGTCGATGATGTCCGAGAAGTGCCGGCTGTCAATCAAAACGTGGTCGATCTGTGATTGCGTTTGGTACGGTGATCTCCAGGTGTATTTGTGTGGGAGGCGGTGCTGGAAAAAGATACTACGTAAGGCCATTTGTTTGGAGGCGGTGAAATCAATGAGTCTGAGGCCGTTTTCGTTGGTCAGCTGGTGCGCACTGAACCTTCCAATTGTCGGTTTGAATTCCTCCTGAGCATTAAATTCCGACCTGAGCATTAAAATCCCCGATGACGATCTTGATATCATGTTTAGGGCAACGGTTTGTATCCACGCTCAAGCTGCGCATAAAATTCGTCTTTGTCGTCAGCGGTACTTCCGAGGTGAGGGCTGTGCACGTTGATGATGCTAATGTTGAAGAACTGGCCCTTGATTCTCAACCGACACATTCGTGAGTTGATCGGCCACCACCCGATTATGCGCTTTTGCATCTTTCCCATCACTATAAAAGCTGTTCTAAGCTCGTGTGTGCTGCCACAGCTCCGGTAGATGGCACGACCATCTGGCTACGTTCGTACTGTGGAGCGCTTCCAGCATACCTCCTGCAGCGCTACGATGTCAAATTTGCGGCTCTTCAATTCGTTGAAGAGCACGTGGGTACTGCCCACAAAATCTAGAGATCGGCAGTTTCATGTTCCAATTTTCCAATCGCTAGTCCCTTTTCGTCGCGTGGGTCTTTGCCGTTTCCCATCCGAAATTTGTTGTTCGTTGTTCGTTGCTTATTTTTTTTGTCGTCACGGGCTTGCAAGGCCCACAGCTAACCCCACTATCTCGCAGGAGGACCGTCGTGATGTTGCTGTTTTGGGTCCCAAACACCACCAGGACGTTGTTGCACTCCGCACGTCGCCCCTGACATGGAGAACAGACGCGTACGAAGCCCCCTATCTCAGTCTGCATGCGACCAAAGCATCCACCGGGGTTGGGTACCCGATCTCCGCTAAGGTTGCTCGCACCCCAGCTAGCACCACGGGGAGGTAGAAACAGGTAGAAGTTGAAGACAAGAAGTGATATGACCACTACCCGAAGGTTGAGTGTTGGGGTTTGGCACTAAAGTCTGCTTCATTTAATATTGGAACAAATTCTTTTGCTCATTGTGGCGCTCCTAGTGGACGGATTTGGAAACTTTTTTCACCCACGTGTCGGGAAATTCATTACCTTTCACCATGTATTTATGTCATAACACCAAACGATAGCATTTTGTAAACAACCGCCATGGAAGCCGAACGGAGAGATCAAATTGTGCACAGTTTTCTTACGAGTACGTGTACGAGAATTTCTTCGAAACAGCAATGAATAATTTTTTTAATTTTTTTTTATGAAAGAGTAAAGAAAATGCTACATTTGTATGAAAAACAAATTATGAATTCGTTAATAAATGACTGAACTACTCGCAATTGTTTGTGTTCCAATATTAAATGAAGCAGACTTTACATCCGTCGAACTTGGTCAGCACTTGGTCGTACAGCTTTCGAGCACGGATTCTGGCCACATTGTTCTGCTTCAGCGTCCGATTTGGCTGTTTGCTGGCTCGGAATGACCTTATTCCTTCCCGGAGACGAATTCATCGCACCGTACTGTGAGCGGCCTGGAACTTATTGGCCAAATCGCAGTCTGAAAGATTGGGATTCCTCTTGACGGCCTTGATGACTTTCCCACGCAGTTTCCGGTCGACAGTTCCACTCCGACGCTTCGAATGCGGCTTCCGAGCCGTCGTCAATGTTTCCTTGTACTGCTTGATAACACGCCATACGGTATTTCTGGGAATTTTAAGCTGTTTAGCTAGCTTCGATGCCGACAACAATGGATTTTCAAGAAAACTGTGCACAATTTGTTCTCTCCGTTCGGCTTCCATGGCGGTTGTTTACAAAATGCTATCGTTTGGTGTTATGACATAAATACATGGTGAAAGGTAATGAATTTCCCGACACGTGGGTGAAAAAAGTTTCCAAATCCGTCCACTAGGAGCGCCACAATGAGCAAAAGAATTTGTTCCAACATTAAATGAAGCAGACTTTAATTGTTCCTAATTGTTAACATAAAGGGTTTTACGATCAAAATTTGGTCAAGAGAAAACGCGTGTAAATGGGTGAATTCGTATATTTAAAAAATCAAATCAAATTTCTTTTTCAAGTTTAATAAGTTTAAAATTCAGGAAAAATATTCAGTTAGGCTTCCGCTTTTCCAAATCCAAATTGCCAGGCCTTACGCTTAACCCCTGCCATCAGATTTTGTTCAGCCACCTTGTCCACCTTCATCGCCGCAGAAAGCCAGTTTGCCTTGAACTGCTGCTCGTCTTTAGCAGTTTTTTTGGTCTTCTTTAGGTTCCGCTTGACAATAGCCCAGTATTTCTCAATTGGGCGGAGCTCTGTTGTGTTGGGAAGGTTCTTGTTCTTGGGAACCACCTGCACGATGTTGGCGGCGTACCACTCCATGGCCTTTTTAACGTAATGGCAAGATGCCAAATCCGGCCAAAATAGTACGGAACAACCGTGTTTCTTCAGGAAAGGCAGCAGACGTTCATTCAAACACTCTTTCTGGTAAATTTCTTGGTTCACAGTCCTGGAAGCTATGAAAATGCTACTTTTCAAGCCACAGGTACAGATGGCTTGCCAAACCAGATATTTTTTCGCGAACTTAGACAGTTTCATGTGCTTGAAAATATCTGCTACCTTTCCCCTTCCTTTCCCTTTCCGTATAAAACTCCTGTCCCGGAAGCTGCTTGTAGTCGGCTTTGACGTAGGTTTCGTCGTCCATTATCATGCAGTCAAACTTCATCAGCATCGTCGTGTGCAGCCTCCGGGATCGCGCTTTGGCCGTCGTATTTTGTTTATCATCGCGATTTGGAATCACTACCTTCTTGTGAGTCGATAATCCGGTTCGTTTTTTTGGCTCGATGCACGGTTGCAGACGATACACCCAACTTATTTGCGGCATCTCGGAGAGAGAGGTTAGGGTTTCGCTTGAAACTACCGGTAACTCTATTTGTCGTCTCAGCGACTTCCGGTTTTCAATTTCCCCCCGATACAGACTTCCTGGCTGTCGACAAACGTTCCCCAAACACTTTAATTACATTTGTTACGGTTGATTTGTTAACTTTGAGTGATTTTGCCAGCTTTGCGTGCAAGTAGCTCGGATTTTCGCGATGCGCGAGCAAAACTTTAATACGCTGCTCTTCTTCCTTGGACGGCATTTTGACAACTGAAGAGCGAAAAATTCCAAAATCAAATCAAAATAGGAGCAACATTTTACACATACACACTTTCAAAATGAGGGGTGTTCAGGTTTTTTAAATGCAAAATTGAAAGAAATACGTCAAGTTGATATTGACCATATTTTGACCGTATCACCCTTTATCTTGCAGATTAAAAAAGCTAGAACAAACCTTATAGACTAGGATTCATGAAAAATCTTTAAACAACCGTTAAAACAATTCTTCTCTTTTCATTTCAGGTAACGTTGGCTGGTGCAAGGTCCGTTTAATGTAATTGAAGGTTTGTATGTTTGATACCGAGAAGCTTTCAAATCAGTTTTTAAACCTTCCTAGAAGCTTTTCTGGCCAATTGTTTCATTTAAATTTAAGTACATGTTTGCAAATTATTGTGGTATTAAAAAACGATTCCGAGAACTAAACTGCACTTTAAGCTTTTTCTTATAACAAACCTCTCAATCAACAAATAACAAATTCTGCCATTTGATAGATTTCTATCGATAATCTCACCTTGACTTCCCGTTGGCTTTGAAAACATTGAGCTGAACTTCCAGTTATTATTATTTCCGAGGAAGGGTACACCGACAATTCAAGTTCGAATTGAACCGTGACATGGAACACGGAACCAATCGTGTTGGTTGCGGGGCCAATAATAATTACCCATCAATTTACGACTACAATCGTCTCTGAGGCATGCAAAGAGGTGTCCGATTCGACTGTCAATTGGGTGCAGAAAAAAAAACACAAACTGCGCAACGACGGGTCAATCGTAAAAGTCAATGAAGCTGCTGCATATTAGTTTCAGTTGCAATGCACCCTTTTAAAAATTTGCCCCGCTCAATCGTCACGGTCGATTTCGAACAATTTAAGCAGCGCTAAATTGAATGACATTTGAATTGAACTTTGGAAACCTTAATGTTAGCAGTGTTTCAGGAAAATAAAAATATTATTTACGTTTTCCGATATCGGCTTTCTTTAAACACTGTTTCAACTTTCCCCCAATGTGCTTTCAACATCCGGCAAACGAGCTCCGGTGAAATGTTTTGTGGTTCTATGGCTTTTCCGAATTCCAGCAGCATAAACTCAATCGTTTACGCACACAAGCTCCCTCGTTTTAGCTGCCTCCAGACTAAGGTGTATCGGAATATAGAATTCCACCTTCATCATCCCCTGTCCAGCTCATTTTCCATGAACCGTGCATCATGCATGGCTGGCTAGCGAAATCGAATAAATTTTATATTCGAACAGAAGAGTTTACCATAAACCGTCCAAAGCAGCGCTAATAATCGTAAAAAATAAAACATCCAAAATGTGAAGAAGGACTGTTGGACCGAAATTTCCCGACCCTCCTCGCGGCAAACCATCTCGACCACAACAAATGAGTCGTGGGTGGAAAAATGCTGCTCTCTTTTCCAAAGAGAGGCAACAGGGAATGAGGGGGATGCTATCTAGTATTCAACCTTTTCACCATTTGAGCTTGAGCCATTTGGTTCCCCGTAGTTCTTGGAACCTAACAACGATTTTAAGGGTAGCTGCTGCGGTGGGAGGAGAAGGTTTAGCATTCTAACTCCCTCCCCCCCCTTCATTCATCGGAACGTGAATACGATCATACACCCACCCACATACGCAAACACTCGTTCCGGTGTAACCGCAACAGCCTCTAGAATAAAGCTACCACTGCTGACTGAGGTCGTGAAAAATCATCCCTCATAAAAATGGTAACCCCAGAGGAACAGTGGTCGTGAAAACACATAGAGAAATATCATATCGCAAAAAAAATAAAACAAATGTTCTATATTGCAAAGAAAAAATAGAATACAAATCAATTTTAGATAAATCTCTAGAGATCCAGAGAAACCTCATCTTTAATTTTTTTTTTTTTTCATAATAATAAATATAGGTACTTTTGTTAAAACTGATAATTCATCAAAAGTTCCTTCGTAATTTTAATGTACCGTTTATTTAATATAGTTTATGGATTCTGGGATACGCTTAGAGATACAAGTAATAAAAAATAAATAAAATAGAATCTACTGAAACAGGAAGAGACAGATTTCAAACATTTGTTGCATGGCATTGTAAACAAACCTAACGATAGAGTAGATAAATGTCTTCTTGATGAATTTAAGAAAACAGAGAAGAGGTCCTAGGAAATTTACTTTTTTATTTCCTTTCTTACAGGAAGGTATAGCGAACGGTTATTTGAGGCTATCAAGGGTCCAAGACCCCACTTTATATATACCAATCGACTCAGCTCGACAAATTTCGAAGATGTTCGTTGATTTGTAAGATCCAATTGAAATGATCCTAAGATCCTTTCTCCTATTCTGGGCTTTACAATTATGTTGAATTTTGTTTTTAAAAATTGGATTTTTTTCTGCATTGCTTATGCAAAAACGGGAAAAATCAAAAGAATATTGATTCAGATTCCAGTAATCAAAATTTAATTCAAGAAGCAGGAATGGAATTAAAATTCAGAAGTCAAATTCAGAATAGGTGCAACCGAAAAAGTATTGAGAATTTAGTTCTTTAACCCCTTTGGCTATGCAATTTTTGAACAAAAAAGATTAACATTTTTCCCGATTGCGACTCCTATGGATTGAAAAAAAAAATTGAATTTCAGATTAAGATTTTTTCGAGATCTTTTTTTATTGAATGACTTCTTCAGCTGAGCTTTTGAAGATTCGAAACTAAAAAAATTTATTTTATAAAATTACAAAACTGATAAAAGTTTTCGAATTCAGAGTTCTGAATTGATTTTTATGGAATTTTAAAAAAAATTAAAGATTCGAAACAAAGAATTTAAATCGAAATCCATATTTTAGTTCTGCATTCAACTTCAGAATTCAGATAAGAATAAAGATTTGGAACTCAAATCGTGCATCAAATTATAATTTCAGATTAAAATTGAGATTCGGGTTTGATTTACCTGAGTTCTTTGTTTAAATTTTGAATTTCTGTTCGGAATTCTGATTAGGATTCCAAAATCAAATTCACATTCAGGCTTCAGATTCAGATTTTAAATTCAGATTGAGAAGTCACGATTAGAAAAATAATTATGAATTCAGATTCATGATTAGAACTAACCTTGAAACCTAATCCCAATTTCAGATTCAGCTTCAAATTAAGAAGACAGATTTATAATTCAAATATAGAAATTATGTTTAAAATTTAATTTAAGATTTTTCATTCAAAATTTGAATTTTGAAATAAGATTCAGATTTTATAATCAAATCAATGAGTTGTTTATCAAATCACCATCCTCTTTTTCTGAACCATTTTTTAGCAAGGTGCTTTTAAAAGATATCTTCTTCCTCCTTTTATTTATTTATCCAGTTGTAAGAAAAACGCAAAATAAAGCAAGACTCGAACCTGCGACAGAATCCAAATATGAAATTCTTTTACACTAGTTCTTTTTTTTTAAAGGAAGAGTTAATCACCGTAAATTTTATTTTGTGAAATTCTTTTATCGGCTATATCGGTGAAATTTATATTCTTCGAGAAAGAATATTTAAGAATTGAAAGATTATAGACGGATAGAAGATTAGAATAAGATGATAGATGCTGAAATTGAGCGGAAGGGTAATTTTAATTTGAAAACTTTTCATCACATTTCATCGATTTGTAGGCCCGTGAGGAACAAATCGATGAAATGTGATGAAAAGTTTTCAAATTCAAATTACCCTTCCGCTCAATTTCAACATCTTTCATCTTATTCTAATCTTCTATCCGTCTATAATCTTTCAATTCTTAAATTTTCTTTCTCGATGAATATAAATTTTACCGATATAGCCGATAAAATAATTTCACAAAATTTACACTAGTTCAAAAAAAAAACTCATATAAACTCTGTAGTGCTGGAGTAATTCCTCAAACTTTTTGTCTGGTCGCTTTCGAGCCTATGTACCCGGATTTTTCAAGTGTTCGTTTGAATCTTCCTTTTTAAATGGAAAATCGATGTTTCCGTTATTTTTATGAGCTTAGAATATCTGTTGAGAAATATAATTGTTTTTATGTAAGATAGGAAAACGCTGAAAATTCTCATAATCCGTTGCATGAACGAAACAACACGCATCAGTTCGTGAGATCATTATATTAAAGTATTTTTTTTGTTAAAATTTGCAAATTTAGAACTCATCGAGCTGACTGTTTTTCACCCAACTTGTTATGCAGTTTTCAACTTCGGCTTTCTCTTTCAAATTTCTCAGCTTATTGGCGATTTTCCTAAAAAAACGGACGAAAAAATGGATTTTTAAAGGCAAATTCATACTTTAGCGTTATTCAAACTCCAAATGTCAATAACATGATTCCATAGAAAATTCCCTGGCTGCAACTTCATCCCAGTGATACAAATTGAGAAAATAAAGTTGTAATGTCGCAAACAGAGTGATTATCATAGTTAAAAAAAATCTTACATTACTTCTCATCGATGATTGCACCAAACCTGAAATAGTATCCTGACGATTAAATTTTAATTGCAGAGTTTTTGAATTAAGGTTGCCAGATTTCCCGGTTTTATCCAACAAGTAAAAAAAACAATTTGTGGTGGATTTTTTATGTATCTTTGCCTCCAAAATAAAATATTTTGAGCAAGTTTTATAAAAACAATCATGACAGGTATTTTGAAAGCCTTTAGCAAGATTTAAAATCTGTCGATGAGTTTTGAAGAAAAACATTTTTTTTCAATTTTTTCACTTGATTTTCGTTGAGTAATTTATGGGTTTTCTCAAAATTTTCCCGGATATTACCCAGATTTTTGGTCGTCAATTTTGAAATTAAATGCCTGGATTTTGCCAGGTTTTGATATGAAATTGTCTGCATTCACCGGCTTGGATAATTCTGGCAACTTTAGTTTAAATGTTGAACATGGTTCAACCACATAAAAAAACTAGGAGGATTATTGGAAGTTAAAAACATTCATGGGTTTTTTTTTTCATAAAAAAATGTCTCCTGCTTAACTTGAAAATTTAGTAATTTATATTTTAAGCTTAGTCTGTGTGAGGACTTTCATGAATAAATATTTGAGAATAGGGAAAAAAAAATTTGTTTCTCATCACATTTCCGCTCAAATTTCGACTAATCCACCTGATTAGCAAAAAAAAAATATGTTGATTGAAAATCTTTCATCCTTTTTGTTGATAATTGACTGTTAATCGATTGTTCAACCTTAGACATGGGTACCACAAGGATGGTAAAGTGTCATGATAAGATAAAAAAAAATCAAACTTTTGGTCATGTTTGATTACATCAGCCAGCATTTTAAGATGCATTCGTATTTGTAAAAATGTGGTCAAATTTGAGTTTACATACATTTTTGAAGGGACAATTCAAGTTGTTTATTTTTGTCAAAAGTACACAGAACATTATGACTCATATAAATTTTTCCATCAAAAGGAAACATACAGATTACAAAACCGCAATATCAACTTTGTTGCCAACAGTGTTTTGATACATTTTATGAAAATATTTTCCTGATTAACATTTTGTTAGTTTACAGGGTTTTTTAGATTTTTTGCAAATTTTAAATTTAGTTTTCAAAGAGTTTTTTATTTGTTCAAATTAATGAAAATATTTTTTTTTCAAAATTACCAAGATTAAATTAGAAAAACCAGGATTTTTATCTGATTATATTCTTTATGGGACAGTCCGAACTTTCGTCAGTGGATTTCTAAATGTTTGGTTCTCCCCTCGAATTCCTTCTTTTTTAATTTTCATTAAAAAAATACAACCCTCCTCAAAGCTGACCGTCTCATAAACAGCATTTTTTGCAACGGATTGAAATGCTTAAAAAAAGCTTGTTAACAATGATATGCCTATATTTAGCACACATTCAAGATTTTACTTTGCTCTAAGTATATAACGAGTAGCAAATTTTCAAGAAAAGTAGAAGCCTTTTTTCTCATAATAGAACCCCATGAATGTTTTCTATCTCAGATAATAATGTTCAAATTTATGTAAAAGATTGATATTTTTTAAAATTTAATTGAACTTTCCTGACCGTTCAAACACTCTACAATCAATTACTTCATAAGTCGCCAGGATACTTAATACAATTAACCATGAACAGTTTTATTAGATTTTTAAAATGAAATAACTATTACTCTTTTGGTCAATTAGTATCACTTTGGTTTTCGACAAAGTTGTAGCCAGGAAATTTTCCTATAGGATCATATTGTTGACGTAGGTAAGACAAGTAATTTTACTGAAATTTGTATGAACCCTTGAAGAAACCATTTAAAAGGTTGAAAATCTTAAAAAAAATACTACGCCCGATGGATTATTATTGAAACTTGTGCTAAAATCAACGGGAATAGTCCAACTTTCGAATGGTGCAAAAATAAGCGATGTCTATTTTTGATCAATAAAACTATTCCACCAGAGACATTGAGACCTAATTATGAAAATTGACCTAGAAAGTAGATAACATTCAGGCGTTTAAATTGGCGTCAAGAAGTTTCGAAGCCAGGAATCGTTCCTATGGAGTTTGGAGCCCCTCTCTTTTAAAAAAAGGGAGGCCACCATACAAATTCTTGGTAAACATGAAAAAAATCATATTATTTGTTGAAAAAATTCATCAAATTCAGCAGGTATATGTGCTTTGTGGTTCAGTAAGTAATTCGGTTCCATCCATTTCAGAAGTAAATTTGATGAAAAACCGTTGGAATTATCCTGATAAACATTAATTAATGGGCTGAAATGTGCTGATGGAAGTATCGTTATGAAGATTTGTTTCCATAAGTCTAGGCATGCGTTGTACGCTATTAGATTCAGAAAAAAATCTGCGCTCCAAACGAGGGCAACTGAATGCAACATGTCAATCGAGTTAAACATACATTGGAAACTCCACGTGGAATCTATGCTTTTTTTTTGAAAATTTTAAATAAATTGTATACATTCAGGGGTGAAAATGAAGGAACATAGAACAAGGTAGGACGTCAGCAGTTTATCCTATTTTATTCCCAACTAACGATGATATTTATGATCTGAAAGAACAAGCATAAGGAAACTATAATCTAAGAAATTATTTACAGTCAATATAGATTTTTAGGTTTTAAACATCGGTTACAAAAGATTTAAGTCCGATACACAAAAATGGTCTTACTTGATTACTTTTTTCGGTTTGGTCGAAGCCCAACGAATCTAGTTTTTTTTTTAGATTTTCGCTAGCTTGTTAAAATAAAAAATTATACGTCATACACTTTAATGTTAGATTGTGGCAATTAATCCAGTTTTTGTCGAGATAAATCACAGCCAATTTAAAATTTAGCAATTAGTGTGATTGTGATCTTTAGGGAAAAATGAGGATCCCCAGAGATCATGGGTTACTTGATTCCTCAGCTATATGTCGAAAACGGAATTTCTTACACAGATCCATAGTACTTTGAAATATACAAGGTAGGCTATTCCGCTCTCTTTCAACGTATTGGTAAGAGGCCAAAAAAATTAGTTATGGAAAAAACTGGCAAATGTATGGAATTTTTCAGAAAATCATTTTTTTTCTTAAAATTGACAATCATTAAAATTATGAGAAAAATATGCATTTATGCATTTTAATGCAACGAACAATATTTGGCTTTTCAAAATCGCTTAAAGTAATATGCAACGGGCTTTTGGTCGTTTTTAAACTAAAATTTGGCGATTATTTTGCCTTGTGTGGTCTTTTTCTTGCGCAGTTTGAACAAAAATTGAAACAAATTGATTTTTTATCACATTAATATGAAGTATTTTACATTTTTTTTAAATTTTGAACATAGACAGAAGAAAATATTTAATTGTTTGCTCTCACAAAAGAGGGACGGTGAGGAAAATTTCGTTTTGAATGCGCATTATTTAAGGTCCAGATCCAAAAATCCAAAGCAAAAAATAGTTTCCGATGAGCCTGAAGAATCAATCTTTAATCTGAGGCCCTTTTCAAAGGAATCGAATGACTATTGACGGAGAAATTAATAATTTTGATTGCCGTTCCATATAAAACTGCCAAATTTTCATAACTATTTTTGTTGGTATGCAAGCATGCTGTGTACATACACGGAGCTTTGAAGTGATGTTAAGCGCAATGGCCTACCTGTTATTTTCCATGTACTATGACACAGATCGAGTTTTCAATAAAAATGTGACAACTAGAACAAAACAACAAACCTGTTTTCTGAAAGTTAAAAAAAAAAGATTTTTTTAACTTTGTTTGAAAAATTTAACAAAATGTGAATTGAAGATCTTTTTTATCACTTTAAAATGTTTTCCTCTTAAAAAATTACATTAAAAATACTTATTCCAATATGTCAATCTTTAGAGTATGTAATGAACTTCGAAATGCCATATTTTCGAAGCAATAGTGAACTCTCATTTGTGTAAGAAAAAGTTACCCAAAATGTATGTTATGTGTTTAATTGATTCCTGGAATACAAAACGCTGTATTTTTCTTCTAAATAGATGTTGACCATTGCTTAGAATGAGAAAACTAATATTTTTACAATAATTATTATTCATCCAGTAATTTCCTAATCAAATGGCTTAAAACAGTGCTATTATCTCAAAATAAGTAAATTGCGTCTTTAAATATGCAATGACATTAAGGTAGAGGACTGACCTTAACAATTCTTTTTGTCTGACACTTGTAAACTGTGAATGAGAACTTACATGATCGAAAACACTCACATGACCTCTCTAGATTTTGATAGATTTTTGCAGAGGGATTGAGGCACCCGGAACAAAGATCAAGTCTCCTTTGACAAAGGATCAAGCCGAATTTAACTTTTTAAACATCACATTTTTTTTCGTCTCCGGAAAATATTTCTAACTCATCTACGGGTTTATGTATCATTCTTAGTATTGACGTACATAAACTTTAAGTTACACGCTGTCTAAAAATGCAAAAGATGACGAGTTGCTTTTTTTTTTAAAAAAAAAAAGATATGATGAAAAGGAGAAAATGGTATCAAGTTAGCCACCGACCGTGGTCTAGAGGATAGAGTTTCAGTCTTCTAAGCCAGAGGTCATGAGATCGAGTCTCGGTAACGGCATACATACTCTTCCTGTGGGCTGGTGGTGTTTGCATTAGTAAGGTGCTAGCAATTAAATCCTTGAAATATGTACGCTTTAGTCTTAAGTAGAATTTAGATCTCTTCAAAGAAACATAAAGTTTCACTGAGATCCTATGTGTGTGTGTTCGTTTTTTTTTTAAGTATCCTCGTTCTCCCCTTATGTGTTCATATCCTTATAACTACATATGCGCACAAAACTTATTTGATCTATTGAATTGAGATTGAAGTTTTTTTTCTTTTTATTTAGAGTGCCTATACCTTTTTCTAAAGTTAAAAAAAAATCATCAAAATTTTCATGCTTATGCCTAACAAAAACATTCTAAACACTTATACAATGTAAGTGCTTGATACATAAGAAAGAAAAGTTTTTTAAATTCAAGGAAATTTGGACACATTTATTTATTTATTTATTTATGTATTTTAAGTCAAAATTGTACAGTTGGGTAAAAATTTAACGAACAAATCAAATGCTGCTTGGAAATTTTAGATATCGAATACATACATTGTAATTTCCATTTCTATACCACTGTTCGGGAAACCTGCTCAAGGGGTTCGGAATTCACATCCACCTTTCCACAACCCCTTTCCCATCGAAGAATGCCATCAAATGGAAAAGTAAAAGAGGCGAAAGGTGCAGAAACGATCAATAATCCGCCAAAATATATGGGCTCCCGTAAATACGGTTCAAATTATGGCCGAAAAGTAAAATTGTATTGCAGCAAGCCAGCAAAGCCTTCCTGTCCTATTTCCGATTCCGACGAATGGGGGATACCTACTTAAATAGTTGAATGCACATTTGGAATCAGAACCCATATATGGATTCTGCTAGAAAGTATCCCAGTTAAATTTAAGAGCCCCGATACCCCTTCGAAAATCCTAATGAGATGATGGAATGAAACACAAATGCCCGTATACAGAATTTTTGGTGGGAAAGGGATTTTCTGGCTTAGTGCTGAACCTTTTTCCGAGAAGGATGCGCCACCAAGAGGTCGAGGCTAAGGGAATAAGGGTGACTTTTGCTGGCTCTCTTTTCTGGTTTCTCTCTCTCTCTGAAGCTTAGGATTGTTGAAAGAATATAAGGGAAGATGGAACGCGTGGGTGGGGAAAGGACGACTCTCGGTAAACAGAGTGCCAGTAAAACAAGGTCGTCAATTACAGATTTAGACGGCCCGGGTGCCGATCTACCTTCAGGAGCCCGGAGGACCTGTTTCTGGGAATTTCTTTTGAACCCTCTATCGAGGCTAGTATAAGTACAAGAATGGGGTTTGAATAATCCAACTTTGCTAGGCCCCGAGGCCGTCATTACGTTGCCGGAGAAATTGATGACCCTCTCTGATGGATGGATGAAATGAAATGGATGCATAGAGCAGATTCCGGTAGCAAAATGACTCGCGGCTTTCGTTTATTTGCTCAGATGAATTTGGTAATTTTTCTGGCCGGTTTTTACGAGACTTCGTAAAACATTTAGCTACCTACCGGTGTTTTCGGCGATGAAATGGCTCAATGGCTACGATTTCTGGCCCCATAATTTGAGGCTTTGGTGGAGCTTCCATTGCCAATTAATCTAGGAGGAAACATATTATTTTATGATGATATTGCAAAGCTCGTTACACTAGGAGTTCATACGAAGTCGTTGCACAAAGATATTAGAAAAACATAATTTTTAGCGAAATTTCCTACGAGAACCTTAATTAATTTCTTTTGCCTTTTTTCAGACTATATAATGAAATAAAAATAAAAACAGGGAACAAAAATAGGTTGGCTCTAAGGGATAACATAAAACAATAATACATTTATTTTTCTAACAAACACTGATAAGAAGAAAAAGAAGCAATTTAGTATAAATAATTTACATGATAAAAGAATGAGCTTATTTTCACACTTATTTTGATAGATTACTTCTAATTTTTGAATAAATGACAATTCTTTCTATAAAAGGGTCAGTTTAAAAGCATAATCATAAAATTTTAGTAATTCTTTGCAATATCGGCATAAAATTTTGTTGAGGGCGAATAAGACCGTTCAAATGTGCAGTAGTTCAAAGTCAAAACGCATCAAAAACTTTCGAAATAAGGTACAGACCCCGTTCGATTTTCGCAACACGCCCGTACATTTTGTGTTGCCAAAATCGAATGTTGCCAAAATCGAACGGTTTTTTATCTCAACTTTTTTTTCAGTTTTTTTTTTACAAAATGACTGTTATTATTGTCCAACACGATTTTTTGGTCAATTTTCGACCATTTGTAGTTATTTTTAATTTTTTTTGTCATGTTTTTGAAGCATTTCCACTTTTCTTGTTTTGTTTAGAAAATATTTGTTTTCATTTGTCATGTTTGCTGTTTTTGTCGTTCTTCATCATTTTTTAGTTGTTTTTTGTCATATTTAGTCTTTTGCTTGAATTTGTTTTTAAACTTTTTGAATTTTTCATCTTTTTGTCATTTTTGAGTACTTTATAATTTTTTTTTAAAAAACTTTTGTTTTTATTGTTGCATTTTACCACCGTATCAGAACATAAAAACGTATTTATCGTGTTTGTCCAAATTAAATTGGCCCTGTTATAACGAAAACTAAAATGTTATGTTAATTCTAAAAACCGCACATGTGCCAAAATCGAATGTTGCCAAAATCGAATGTTGCCAAAAACGAACGGGGTCTGTATATGCTTAGATCTCAAGCTAATCCAAAAATTCGAGATATATTTCAAAAGTTATTAACAGGTAATCTGTTGTAAAGTTAATTAACTCTTAAATTTGATCTGAAAAGAAGGTATTGAATTTGTTCAGTCACTTAATGCAATACTTAAAAAAAAAAATCAGTTAAAAAAGTTGCAGTCAATCAAGAGTAAAATATTTTTACATTTTTACAAAGACGATAATCGTATTTCTTTAATGAAAATATGAAATGGGAAAAGATTATGCGTGTTTCCATTTTTCAGTGATCATTGAAAAAATTGAACAATTTCAAGCGAATGTTAGAAAACAAATCCAGAACTGTTCAAAATGCTAATTTCTCTGAATCCAAATTTTGAATTCAGAATAGATATAGATAAATTTTATTAAAAATTCAGGCTCGGTATGATATTTCAAATTTAGATTCTGAACACAGATTTAATTCAGAATTAAGAATAAAGAAGATCGGTTTTAGGATCTCTCATCTTTGAATCATGCATTCAGAAGTAGGACTGAAAATCCAGATACATTTTAAAAAATATCCTGTTATAAGTTTGAGATACCATGTTTAGAAATCAGACTCAAAATTAAATTTCAAAATGTCAAAATATAACTTAGCTTGAGATTCTCAATTAAGATTCATTATCTGGATTTAACATACTCATTTTAGAGCAGAAATCAAACCAAAACTAAGAAACTAGTTAGATAACTCCATAATTTAGTAAACAGTACACAGTAAAGTGTTCATTACTCGACCACTATG
This sequence comes from Uranotaenia lowii, assembly GCF_029784155.1. Classification (NCBI taxonomy): domain Eukaryota; kingdom Metazoa; phylum Arthropoda; class Insecta; order Diptera; family Culicidae; genus Uranotaenia; species Uranotaenia lowii. Next base: position 259,378,730 of record NC_073693.1, read on the forward strand.
CGTTTCCAGGAATCGGGAAATCTGATGATCTTGTTCCCGGGAATTTTCAAGATTCCACGAAAAATGGAAATCAAGATTATTACACTAAATTGCATAAGGAAACTTTAATATATGATATTTTTCAATTTTTGAGCAGTAGTATTGCCAAACAAACTTTTTAATGCCTCAAAATTTCAATTCGCAATTTTAAAACCCAAGACCCAAAAACTAAGTACTCTAACCGACAAGATTGACTGAGTTTTGTTCCAAATATTTAAAATTATTGAGAAAATGTTTTCACTGTTGGTAGAAGTTTGTTAGCTAGACTTTAGGTTATTCATCAATTGATTTAAATCTCGTAAGTTATCAGCGTTGATAATGTCGTAAATTTTGAAATATCTTATTTCCTGGCCAACGATTTTTCTTCTGGCAAAAGTTTTCAAAACGGAAGTTCTAAATGATGAGGGTTCCAAAATAGAACAACCGGATTCTTTTCGTAGCGTTTCTTTATTTGAATGTTTATTCTTCTTTGATCGTTTCTGACTTTTACACTAAGTTTTCGAATGAAATTTTTTTTTTAAATTGAATATTTAAACCAGTTTCTAGAAAAATTGTTTCAGTGTAAGCCATTCATCAAGGTATAACTATCATTGTTTTTGGTCAATTTGATCGATTTTTCCAATTTATATCGTGTAAATTTTTAGCAACTTCCCGATTTTCTTTTATTCCCAGGAATTTGTGCCGCTATTAAGCCTATCCCTTTTCTGATACCTGATACCTGATGATTTCAAAAATACTGATTCAAATAACATTCGAAAATCATACATCCATTTTCAGATTCATACAAAAAAAAACAATAGTTATGCTTTTTATGCAATTCATATTCATCTAAATCACTAAGCTTAAATGTTAGGATTAGAATTCGAAAATTAAACTCAAAGTTCGTATTGACAATCAAATTTCAAATCTAGTATCGATATTTTTGGATCAAAATTTCAATACCAAGTTGGTATTTCAGAAGTTTAGTTCTACTTTTCAAGTCCGAGTTTTAAAGTAAAATTTACATTAACAGCACATTATTAGTTTGTTTGTTTTTCTTTACATACTAGTTTGTCAAAAATTAAAAAAAAAAAACAAATTTGGTTTATTTTGCCGGCTTGTATAAATTTATTTTTTATTTTTTTTAGACTGATGAGTCCCCTTTCAAATGCACATTTATAATCAAATAAAAGCAATGAAGTTTTACCAGGTTAAGAAATAAAATAAAGTAAACTTCTACATGAGAAGTATAAAAAAAAAATATCACCTGTAAATATTTGGAAAAATATATCATTTTTCCTCCTTTTTTATGTTGCAGCTTTCATTTTAGAACATCATTGTGAGCTTTTCGTTCTTTTTTCAGATACGGATGATAGAACTACAATAAATCTCTATATTTGCGTCATATTCTAACAAATCTAACATGATTTTTAGAAGAATTCATAATTTTTTTCAATCAAATACCTCACACAGTAAATTTTGTGTTGCTGGATTTTGTCCCGCTGGCATTCAAATGCAGCAAAATTTTCAAAAATGTTGATTGCTGGAAATCTAGCTATCTCAATTGCTTAAAATTAGCATTTTCTTTAAAAAAAACCTACCGGAAAGTTTTGGATCCTTAATTAGATTTTAAATTTCAATCTTAAACCCTCATGTTAGTCAAATTTATAAAATGAAATTTGTTTGTTCATTTTTATTGAGCTACGTTTATTTTAATTTAAAAATAAAATAATATTTTTTTGATAATATCTGCTAGTGGCAAGTTTTCCGCTTCCGTAAAAAAACAGTTGTCGAAGTTTGATAAAGTTGTTGTCAAGGACTTTATACGAAATAAAAAAAAGTTGTTCCATATGAAAAGTAATATTTTTTATTCCAAATTGAATACTTTCCATCGGAACATTTTGATTAAGATATTTTGATTTTTATTTATTTTTGTTTCGTTTTGATTATAGTCGTGTTTCAATCTTTATGGTATTTGAGGCTTTATATCAATATTTATAGCTAATACAACTGGGTTCGATGTTTATTCTTGGGCTCGAACTTGAGGACATCAGCTCAGGAGGCAACTGGCTTGCCAACTGATGACAAGTCCAATGCTTGTTTGGTTTCCGATCAGAAAACCGAATTTAAATAAAAATCTCGATTATTTATATTCAAAAATGATCTAAGATCAAATATGACATCAAATTCTGAATATTATCAAGAATTCGATTTTTTTTCAATCACTCACTTAACTCTTACCTTTACTTATGAAAATTCAATAATATGTTTACGGATAGCTTCTGAAATGGATATTCTGCAAAATTGCCATCGAAATTCAATGAAAACATAATTTTTTCTATGAAATTCAAAAAAATATTGTTTCTTTTTTTCCCATCTTCGAAAGTTTTGCTGAGAAAATTTACGAAAATTTAACATAAATATGTTCAATGCAATTTTTCCTATTTTTTTTGGATATTTTTTCACACGAAAAAAACAAAATATTTTTACGAACTATGATTGATTGCAATATTCAACATGTATTTGAATAAAAATTCAACTGAAACCAACACGCTCCTCCCCATGAAACGGTTCCTACTCTGGCCCTAACACAGCGCCAATTTAATTGGAAATTACCCTTTCGTCGTTTGCAATGTTCGTAGAAGCTGTTTCAACCTCTTTGAAGATTTTTCCTATCAAATCAAAAAATTAAATTTAGTCCTGAAATTCTCGACCTAGTTGTCTCAGATAAAAATCTTGTTTTCTTAAATAAGAATTTAAGGTGAAACATGAATAATTACTTTTGATGAATCCAATCTTTTAGGTAAATCAAGCCATCAAAACTGTGGAATCGACGTGCAGAATTTTTCAAATTTAATTTAAATCTCAGAAAGAGTAAATATTTAAGACCAATAATCTATATATATAAAAATGAATGTTTGTCTGTCTGTCTGTTCCCTATAGACTCGGAAACTACTGAACCGATCATCGTCAAAACTGGCATCTGAGGGTTTTTGAGGCCGGGGATGGTTTCTGTAATAGTCAAAACTCCATCCGACTTAAGGAAGGAGAGGCTTCCATACAAAATTTGTAGTTTTTCGAAACAAATTAAAGTCATGACATCCATTTTCTTGAGATTTTTTTTTCCTTTGGGCGGTTTGTTTTTCGTCTCTATGGTCGAGGCGTCGCGGCCAACGTCGCAAAAGGATGGTAACCCAGGCATAGCATACTGATCAGTAGGAATATTTTGGCGCGTATTTCTCAACCAAGCATATTTTCTTTGAGGGGTTTGTTTTTCGTCTCCATGGGCGAGCAAACGTCGTCGCAAGAGGATAGTAACCAAAGCTCACTGTTCATTGATTGCTGGAAAATTTAACAATAAGGCGTCTGTTTCTCAAACACGTGGGGCGATATGCAACCTAGATGTGTTTTTTTTCTTGCTTATTTGATTTGTACACAGCATGTGGTAATAAATGACGCCTAGATGTGCCACGGATTGGTATGTTATCAATAGAATGAAAACCAATTGAAAGATTTGCAAAAATACTTCCATATTTGGTTCGTGTTAATGTTGGTAGCATTCGACTTTTCATTCAAGGAACATTAGAACATGTTCAAACGTTCAACTTTTTCTGTTAAAAAATTAAAAATTATGTTTTCTTCTAGAAATTGTTACTTCGGGCCAAATACACAACTGAAACGAATTTAGAAATGAAAATGGGAGCTTTTTATTTTAATTAATTCTGAAAAAACCATTGTACTTTTTGCTTACATATGAATTCAAGTACGTACTTAACATGAAAAGTGTTTTTGTGTTACATGGCTGCATAAAAGAGATTTTTTATCCGCTTCGTTTTTGAAAAGTGAGACTTTAGAACTGATATTTAACTGGACGCAAAATTTTTAAGAGAAATTTTAAGTTTACCCTTAAAGTGTTAAAAACAATATTCCCTTCTGTTAACTTACACGGTGGGGTAAGGGCAAACGTCGAACTTTTAAGAAATTCATCTTCAAAACGATTCAATATGTTGGAAAGACCAGAAGGGGTATTCCGAATGTTGAAACTGCACCGGATATTGAAAATTCTTAATTGTCTTTGTAAATGAAGGTCATTCCCTTTGAACAGCATTCGATTTTAAAGCCATTACTCTGACGCATCTGTAAATAAGCTTTGCATTGACACTTGCCCCAATATACGGGACCAATGTAAACTTAGAAATTTGTTTTTTCCTACATTTTTGAATATTTGACTTTCAAAGAGAAAATAAAAAAAAACGCTGAGAACTTATTTAGTGATGCAACTGATATTTTTTTAAATATTTATATGTTTACCGTGCAGTTGCAGCTCTCATTTCAAAGTTGTTGGTTCTGAAGTATGATGAGGTTTGATTTAAAAAAATTCTCTCTAAAATCTAAATTTGAATAAATTTTTACAAATTACATTTATTTCCGGAAGGTGTAGCAAAGCACAACGGGTCAGCTAGTTGATAATAAAAATCGTGTTTTATTCTGCTTCTGCTAAGCACAATTATTCACTAAAAGATTGAACATCTGGTTTAAACAAAAAAAAATTGAATTACTTCATTTTTAAATTCACATCTGAACATTCGAATTCTTCAAAGTTCAGGAATCTTAAGTTTTATTTACTTTATTCTTGAACTTTATGAAATATGACTGTTTTAAATATTCGATATACTTTGTCAAAATCCGTTAATTTTTTTTAGTGCATCTCATATGAAAAATGCGCTTTCTTGCTTCCTGAAATTTTAATGTTACTCAAAAAGATTTGCTTCATTTTGATTGAAAATTTCTAAGGTAATGATTATCTTCTTCAAAACTTAGGATAAAAATTCTTAAAAAAAAAATTCTTAACATGTGTCTTTCGATTGTGATAATTTAAAGTTTTGTTTTCTCATTGGGAGTGTGTAACCTACTTTGAAATCTTCTTATTATTTTTATTTGTTTTATTTTGTGCTGAATTATTTTGAATTAAATTTTTAATGATATCTAAAATGATGACCTTAATGATAACTAGAATCTTTTCATAACACCTATTTTGTTGAACTATTACGAGCTTTTAGTAAGTATTCGAAACCACGATTTGAACTGATAATCATGAATCATCATTTCCTTTTCTTTAAACACAAATTTAACTGTGCTGCACTGTAATGTATTTAACCGTTTATTTTTATTTCTTGAGAAAAAATAAAAAAAAAGAGTGTGCGGCTATAGGCTCGAAAATTTGAAGTGGTTAAAATTCCTCCCTAATTATGTTCCTTATTTTGTAACATTAAATATGAAAATTTATATCCAACATTCAATTTTGAGTAAAGTAAAATAAGAAAAACATCAAAGAAAATTTAATGCCAACACTTAAAGCATGATGTGCATTTTACTCCTTATATTTTTATCCTTAAATCTCAAACTACTCCAATTTCTGATGCACAATAATAGGGAGCTCCGATTAAAAACATGAACTAATGATTGATCTGCCTCGAAAATCTCGAATGATGTTGTGAATTTAACTCTTTAGTTTTCCAGCTTAAAATTTAAGTTGATATTTTTTTCAATCCGGCAACTGATTATTGATACTAGATTATGATTATCAGTCCAACGTTTTCGTTTGTGTGTTTTCATGATACCTACTCGAGAAGGTTTTTTTTTCAAATATCGATCATATTCATTTAATTATTAGATGAAACAAATTGGGTTAACTAAAACGGAACAAATTGTTTAAAAAGTTAAAAAAAAACTGTTCATAAGATCTTTTAATTTTAAAAATTTAAAAAAAATATTTATTCCCCACTTTTTTTTTATTTTTATGTCACCTTTTGATACTTAACAGATTATTTGTTTTGTTTCTTGTGAAAGAATGTTGAAAACCCTTTTCCGAATTACATTATCAGGGTTTTGAGATCTTCGAAGAGAACTGCAAGAATTTCTAAGGAATAAGTATTCTACCGTTATAAAGATAAATTTTAAGTATCAAATCCGCGCAAATAACTTCTGCAATTTTTGATAATGCTGAAGTAAATTTCCAGACCCTTGTTGTAATGATGGATTCTCTTGAAATAAAGATTCAATGTTTATACAGATATGTTTTTTGAAAGGTTTGACTTCAAAACTGAAAAAAAAATTTAACGTATATACCTACACAAAGGTTTTAAAGCTTTGACTTCTAAATTACGATTTATCTCTTTTTTGCTCTCTCTGGCTTTAAGGTCTTAAAATTACAAAAAAAAACTGTTTTGTTAAGATTCATTTAAATTCAGTAATGTGGCATGTTTATAAATTGCAAAGAGCCCTTTAACTACGAGTCCTTGCACAATTATTCATTTTAACTTGCACTCAAATCATTTTAACACAAAACTTCAAAAAAGTTCTGTCAGCTCCCTAACGATTTTTATTCTTTTTTTACAACGTTGGATACGTTTCCAAAAAAAGCATCAATCCTTTTTAGAGATAAACAACAGAGAATATTCGTTTTTTAAGCATTGCTCAATTAATAGCAATTTTCTCACGCTAAAATTAACCGATTTGGCTTATCCCTTTTTCTCAACCCCAACCCGAAACTTTGAGAAACCCGATGTGAAGTGTGCCATTATATGGTTAATATTACAAGCTGGTTCATGGAAAATGGAGTTACTCGAAAAGCGCAAAGCAAAAGAAACCGTACCCCGGAAGTAATCCGGAACACGTGTGGTCCCCCTTTCTTTTCTTGCTTCCAAACTTGTTCCACCTCGAACAAGGGATGTGGCATGAATTTTCCCATGTATGAAATTGAATTTTCCTTTATTACAAATTCAAGCGATTTTCACTTGGAAAGAAATTGGAACCAACTGCAACAGCAACAAACTTGGAGCTTAGAAGCTGGGTGGAAATCTTTTCTAAGATCCGGGGTAAAAGGCGTCATTGTTCGACAACGTTTGGTACCTCTGAAAGTGTAGAGGATCCATTTCTAACGAGATTATTTGTTTCTATTTTCTCCTGCATCTCCATTTGGTGTTTTTTTTCTTCATTCGCCTTACTTTCCAGGAATCTCGGAATCATTTTGGGCCCGGCTTGATGCTATCGATGCCGATTTGCTCCCTCTGAAGCCGAGGATGTTGATGGTGATAGCAATGCGCAGTGATTTCAATTTTGTGCAAAGTGTTTCGGGTATTACGATTATAGCTATCGGCAAACTTTCTACACCTTCAAAAATTCATCCATAATGGCTATGTTCGGCGGGCTCCTTTCTATACTGGCAGGCAGCATTTTCGTTCATTAGTTCGAATGGATTCCTGGAATTTGTTTTCGATATTGCAAATCGAGCACTGATTTTATGAATGCTTTGGTTAGAGGGAAGGGACTTGTTAACGCCGAGGATGTTTCTATGGGCAAAGATTTACACGTTATTAGATGTTTTTAATATAAGGGAAACATCAAGAAATTTTACCAAGAATAACAATTCTAATTCAGATAGATTACAATTGTTTCCTTAACAGCAGGATTAAAGGGTGATACGGTCAAAATTTGGTCAATATCAACTTGACGTAAAGTCTGCTTCATTTAATATTGGAACAAATTCTTTTGCTCATTGTGGTGCTCCTAGTGGACGGATTTGGAAACTTTTTTCACCCACGTGTCGGGAAATTCATTACCTTTCACCATGTATTTATGTCATAACACCAAACGATAGCATTTTGTAAACAACCGCCATGGAAGCCGAACGGAGAGATCAAATTGTGCACAGTTTTCTTGAAAATCCATTGTTGTCGGCATCGAAGCTAGCTAAACAGCTTAAAATGCCCAGAAATACCGTATGGCGTGTTATCAAGCAGTACAAGGAAATATTGACGACGGCTCGGAAGCCGCAATCGAAGCGTCGGAAACTGCGTGGGAAAGTCATCAAGGCCGTCAAGAGGAATCCCGATCTTTCAGACCGCGATTTGGCCAATAAGTTCCAGGCCGCTCACAGTACGCACAGTGCGACGAATTCGTCTCCGGGAAGGAATAAGGTCATTCCGAGCCAGCAAACAGCCAAATCGGACGCTGAAGCAGAACAATGGGGCCAGAATCCGTGCTCGAAAGCTGTACGACCAAGTGCTGACCAAGTTCGACGGATGTAAAGTCTGCTTCATTTAATATTGGAACACAAACAATTGCGTGTAGTTCAGTCATTTATTAACGAATTCATAATTTGTTTTTCATACAAATGTAGCATTTTCTTTACTCTTTCATAAAAAAAATTAAAAAAATTATTCATTGCTGTTTCGAAGAAATTTTCGTACTCGTACTCGTAAGAAAACTGTGCACAATTTGATCTCTCCGTTCGGCTTCCATGGCGGTTGTTTACAAAATGCTATCGTTTGGTGTTATGACATAAATACATGGTGAAAGGTAATGAATTTCCCGACACGTGGGTGAAAAAAGTTTCCAAATCCGTCCACTAGGAGCACCACAATGAGCAAAAGAATTTGTTCCAATATTAAATGAAGCAGACTTTATTTCTTTCAATTTTGCATTTAAAAAACCTGAACACCCCTCATTTTGCAGATGTGTGTGTGTGTAGAATGTTGCTCCTATTTTGATTTTGGAATTCACTCTCCAGTTGTCAAAATGCCGTCCAAGGAAGAAGAGCAGCGTATCAAAATTTTGCTCGCGCATCGCGAAAATCCGAGCTACTTGCTCGCAAAGCTGGCAAAATCGCTAAAAGTTGTCAAATCAACCGTTACAAATATAATTAAAGTGTTTGGGGAACGTTTGTCGACAGCCAGGAAGTCTGGATCGGAGGGAATTCGGAAGTCGCTGAGACGACAAAGTGAGTTGCCGGTAGTTTTAAGCGAAACCCAAACCTCTCTCCGAGATGCCGCAAATAAGCTGGGTGTATCGTCTACAACGCCAAAAAACGAGCCAAAAAACGAGTCGGACTATCGACTAACAAGAAGGTAGTGACTCCAAATCGCGATGATAAACAAAATACGACGGCCAAAGCGCGATCCCGGAGGCTGAACACGACGATGCTGACGAAGTTTGACTGCGTGGTAATGGACGACGAAACCTACGTCAAAGCCGACTACAAGCAGCTTCCGGGACAGGAGTTTTATACGGCAAAAGGAAGGGGAAAGGTAGCAGATATTTTCAAGCACATGAAACTGTCAAATTTCGCGAAGAAATATCTGGTTTGGCAAACCATCTGTACCTGTGGCTTGAAAAGCAGCATTTTCAAAGCTTCCGGGACTGTCAACCAAGACATTTAAGTGAAAGAATGTTTGAATAAACGTCTGCTGCCTTTCCTGAAGAAACACGGTTGTTTCGTACTGTTTTGGCTGGATTTGGCATCTTGTCATTACGGTTAAAAGGCCATGGAGTGGTACGCCGCCAACAACGTGCAGGTGGTTCCCAAGGACAAGAACCCTCCCAACACGCCAGAGTTCCGCCCAATTGAGAAATACTGGGCTTTTGACAAGCTGAACCTAAAGAAGTTAAAAAAAAACTGGTAAGGACGAGCAGCAGTTCAAGACAAACTGGCTTTCTGCGGCGAGGAAGGTGGACAAGGTGGCTGTACAAAATATGATGGCAGGGGTTAAGCGTAAGGCTCTATTTGGATTTGGAAAATCGGAAGCCTAATTGAATATTTTTCCTGAATTTTATACTAATTAAACTTGAAAAAGGAATTTAATTTGATTTTTTTAATAAACGATTTCACCAATATACACGCGTTTTCCCTTTACCAAATTTTGACTGTGTTCGATGTTTACTCTTGGGCTCGAACTCACGGACATCTGCTCAGGAAACAACTGACTTGCCAACTGAGCTATACTTCAAGCCCATGTAACTCACATATTATAGCTGTTTTCTATGGTTGCATAAACGTCCTTCTAAAGGTGGCCATTACACCCTTATATCTTCTATACAAAAAAAAACTGCTTTAATAACCCAAATCATTCCCAAATCATTCTATTTTCGGTGAAAACTCGTACCAGTAACAGTTTGTTTGTTCAAATTAATACCAAGTTAAACCAAACATCAACCTCAGGAAAGTTACAATACCAATCATGACCCTGCATACCTCATTGGTTTCTCGTGAATTTCTGCCCCAGCTCTGCCCTCGTGGAAGACGAGGTCAAACTTTGAACCTGGGCTGTTGGGCCGCTTCCAGAGGGCCGCAGATCAAATTCTGGGTCGTATCCGGGATCAAACGGCTTTCCCGCTCACTGGATTCCTGTTTTGGGTAACCTTTATACGCATATACATAAATGTGTCTACGGAAAGGTACATTCACAAACCTACCCACACCTTCATTCGGGGTAGATACCGGTCCCGGATCAGCTTCCAGTCAATTGCACTTTTGAGCCGAAAACATTCGCCCACCCAACTGACACACACACGCTCACATTCATTCAGGCCACTTACAATGAAAATCTGTTTGGGATGTTAGAGCATTTCGTTTCGCCTCTGAAATGGAGCTAAACATATAGCAAACCGAGCATATGCACACAACAAAACGTGCCGCTACAGATGTTGCAAAACTCAATCCTCCAACGCTTCTGGAGGCGGATTGGGTAAAGATGCGTAGTTGGATGGAAGAGGCAACAGCAACAACAAAAAAAGTACCCGAAGCAAAGTTTTATGATATTATACGGCTGATTTATTTGCACATGAATAAATAAATAAATGAATAATATCGTGCCGCTCCACTCTGGCTGTCACCAAGCCCCCTCACTGGCTGGCTGCTTCCCGTTCCTATTTTACCAACAAGCCAACTTTGCAGTCATTTCACCGGAAAACGACTTCCGGGAGGCACTAGAGCGGAGGAAAAATTCCCGGAAGAAAGTGGTTCCTCTTGAACTTGCTTTGTTTTAATCATGCTTGAGAAGGAGTTCAAATGGTCAATCTTTTCAGCATAATATATATGGGGGGCTCGCTAGACCGATTGGGTTAAAAAACCGAAGGATGTTCGGCCGAATAGGACAATAGGCCGAATTGGATAATAGGCCGAATGGGACATTAGGCCGAATAGGACATTAGGCCGAAGGTTATTTGGCCAAATGGATGTTAGGCGGAATGGTCACTAGGCCAAATGGTCATTTGGCCGAATGGTCGTAAGGTCGAAAGGTCGTAAGGCCGAAAGTTCGTCAGGCCGAATGGATGCTAGGCAGAATTATCGTCGGGCCGAATGGTCATTAGGACGAATGGTCGTCGGACCAAATGGTCGTAAGGCCGAATGGATGCTAGAAGGACGTTAGGCCGAATAGCCACTAGGCCGAATGATTGTTAGGCTGAATGGTCGTCGGGCCGAATTTATGCTAGGCCTATAAGAAATATTATCGCTCTCATGCATGTTAGACGGATCAGTAGTTAGGTCGAAAGGTCGTTAAGCCGAATAGTCATCAGGTCGAATGGTCATCAGGCCGAATGGGTGCAAGGCCAGATTCGACCATTGACCATTAAGCCTAACGACCCTCAGCCTAGCATCATTTCGGCCTAATGACAATTCGGCCGTATGTCCATTCGGCCTAATAACCATTCGGCCTTATAACCTTTCAGCCTAGTGACCATTCGGCCGAACATACTTCTGGCATTATAGACACGAATGCCACAAGGAGGTAAAGTGTCATAAAAAAAACCTTTAAAAAAAAATACTTCTGGCCTTGCGTCCTTTCGGCCTAAAAGCAGTCCCATGAATAAACCATTCGGCCTAGTGACCTGTTCGGCCAGATAGCCCATTCTGCCTAACGTTCATCGGCTGAATGACCTTCGGCCGAATGGCTTTCGGCCTCATGACTTTCGACCGAATGACCCAGCCTCATTTATATCATCATTTGAGGGCAACAGAGAAATTTACACAGCTAACGAATACCCGTTTTATATTATTTTATTGAACTGCTGAAACCATTCTTCCTTCTGTAGGGAAATTTTGTGTTTAACCAATATTTTCTTTTAAAATTACTTTTTTACGGTTTGGAGAAGTTCTAGCTCTATTGCTATTAACAGTCGTTTAAGATTCGTTATTCATAATTCACAGGGTTCGGCATCGTTGATTGAAAAGGTAGCGGCGCTAATAAAATCGTTAGCTCGGTTAAATTTTGCGATCGCCAATAGAAACCGTTAAATGTTATGTTAAAGTAAGCGATATCTCCAACTCAACTCCTTCATTCTACGATTACCTACCTACCTAAGGGTCCTAAGGGTCAATCGGCATTGACCGGCGCATAGGGCTGAGATAAAAGATCTCCACTGCTGGCGATCCGGAGCCAGCGTCTTCACTTGCTACCAGCCAAGGTTCTCGTCAACTGCGCGGATTTCAGCGGCTAGACTTCGCCGCCACGAGCTTTTGGGCCTGCCTCTTCTTCGATGCCCATCTGGATTCCAGTCAAGCGCCTCTCTGCAAATCTCGTTTTCATCTCTTCGCAGCGTGTGCCCAATCCATCTCCACTTACGTTCCCGAATCTCGATTTCTAGCGCCTTTTGATGACACCGGCGATGAAGTTCAACGTTAGAGATCCAGTTGCCAGGTGTCCTTCTTGGTACCACCATCAGGCGTAATCTGGCTACCAAGATATTGGAAGCACTCCACTGTCTCAACCTGTTGTCCAGCTACCACGAAATTGGAACGATTTCCTGTATTGATTTCCATCGACTTGGTCTTTCCGACATTGATTTTGAGACCTGCTGTCTTGGACCTTTCGGTGAGGTCGTCGAGTTTGCTCTGCATGTCTTGTTGTGTTTGGGCGAGCAAAACAATATCGTCTGCCAGGTCAAGGTCGTTCAGTTGGATTCCACGGCAATCCTCGGTTTGGTCTACAGTCAATCGATCCAGTCAAGATCTCATCCATTACGATGAGAAAAAGCAGCGGTGACAAAATACATCCTTGTCTCACTCCAGCAGTTACCGGGATTGGTTCGGACAAGACACCATCGTACAAGACCTTGCACGAAAATGCCTCGTACAGTGCTTCGATTAGATGGACTAGTTTCTCTGGGACCCCTCGTCGTCTAAGAACAGCCCAGATGTTTTCGTGGTTCAGTCGGTCAAATGCTTTTTCGAAATCCACGAACACCAGCAGAAGAGAGTCCTGGAATTCGTTGATTTGTTCCAGTATGATTCGTAGCGTTGTGATGTGGTCCACATATGATCGTGCGGATTGGAATCCAGCTTGTTGCCGTCGGAGTGTAGCGTCGATTTTCTCCTGGATCCTGTTCAGGATCACTTTGCAGAGTACTTTGAGGGTTGTACAGATCAACGTTATGCCTCGCCAGTTACCGCACTCTGTCAGGTCTCCTTTCTTTGGGACCTTTACGAGGATACCCTGCATCCAGTCAGCCGGGAATGTTGCAGTATCCCAAATGTCAGCGAAAAGACGATGCAACATTTGTGCTGACTAGGCAGGGTCGGCTTTGAGCATTTCAGCAGGAATGCAATCGATTCCAGGCGCATTGTTGGATTTCATGTCCTTGATTGCCGCTTCTATTTCAGCCAGCGTGGGCGCTTCCGAGTTGACGCCATTAATGCGACTTACTGTGGGCGCCTCGAGCTGCGGGTTCTGTTGGCCATTGCTATTTGTAACTCGGAAAAGTTGATCAAAATGCTCAGTCCAACGCTTGAGCTGATCTGTTCGATCTGTCAGCAGCGGACCTGCTCGGTTTTTCAGCGGCATTCTTGCATTAGTCCTTGCACCACTAAGGCGGCGAGAAATATCATATAATAATCGGATATCTCCAATGGCGGCGGCTCTTTCACCCTCTTTGGCTAGGGAGTTTGTCCAGGCTCTCTTGTCTCGTCTACAAGCTCGTTTAACTGCCTTTTCCAGCTCCGCATATCGTAAGCGGGCGGCTGCTTTGGCTGACCCGGTACATGCCTGCTCAATTCCGACTTTCGCCTTTCTCCGATCATCGATCATCCTCCAGGTTTCATCCGACATCCATTCACTTTTTCTTCCACAAACTTCACCGAGAGTACCATGGCTCGTCGTGATAAAGGCATTCTTGATTCCACACCACTGTTCTTCGACTGTTCCGTCTGTCGGTAGCTCCGAGGCTCGGGATTCTAGCTGTTCAACGTATGCCCTTTTCACCTCTGGATTCTCCAACCGGCGGACGTCGTATCGACACCCGACTTTCTCCTCGCGCCGTTGGACACGCGCAACTCTCAGTCGTATCTCGCCAAGGACGAGGTGATGGTCAGATGCAATGTCTGCGCTTCGTTTGTTGCGGACATCAAGAAGGCTCCTTCTCCATTTTCGACTGATGCAGATGTGGTCAATTTGATTTTCTGTTTGGCCATTTCGGGATACCCAAGTGACCTTATGTGCTGGTCGATGGGGGAAGAGCGATCCACCGATCACCATGTTGTTGTTGCCACAAAATTCTACAATAAGCTCTCCGTTTTCGCTCATCTGTCCTAGGCCATGGCGCCCCATGTCCTAATTATCGGAGCCAATCTTTGCGTTGAAGTTTTGCCGCCGGTCGTGGCCTAGAGGATAGCGTTCCAGTCTTCTAAGCCAGAGTCCATGAGATCGAATCCCGATCACGGCACATATAGTACTCTTTCTGTGGTCAGATGGTTTTAGCATTTGTAAGATGCTAGCCATAATATCCTCGAAAGATGTACACCTTAGAGTTAAGTAAAATTGATCTCTTCAAAGAAACATGAAGTTTCCCTGAGATCTCCTATATGTGTGTGTTCGTTTTTTTTAAAAAAAAAAAAAGTCGCCTAAGTGGATTTGAATATCACCCTTCGGAATTCTCTCAACCACGCTGTTCAATTGACTGTAAAACTGCTCTTTCTCCTGCAAATCGGCAACGTCAGTTGGCGCATAACACTGGACCATTGTAAGGTTTCTAACCCGTGTTCTGAATCTGGCTACGATTATTCTTTCGTTTATCGGTTCCCATCTTATGAGGGCCGCATGGGCCTGCGGGCTTAACAGGAAACCTCCTCTCCTCTCTCGAGTTGCATGTTCTCCTCGTTTGCCAGAGTAAAGCAGTACTTGCCCGGACTGTGTCTTGTGTTCTCCAGTGTTAGGCCATCGGACTTCGCTCAGTCCCAATATCTCTAGCTTGAGGCGGCTAGCTTCTCTAGCAAGTTGAGCCAGCTTTCCTGGCTGGGCAAGGGTAAAAACATTCAAAGTTCCAATTCTAGACCGTGTCATGCTAAAAGTCGTTGCCAAAGTTCCAATTCGGTTATTTCTTCTCTCAGTTTCTGTAACAATACAAGATATCAGGAGCAGTAGGTTGTTAGCCTAAAGTCCCTATCCCGCGATGGGACTGCCATCTTGGACTAAGCTGGCAGGAGCCGCATTTCATAAATTCAGCCGCTTGCTGCAAGACAGACGCTGTTGTCTACGATTAGATTCAGCTTAATGCAAAAACAAAATAACAGCGAAGAGATCTAAATATCAATTAATAGCTAAACAAATTTTACATAGCTTCCATCCTCATAACATGTTGAACGTACTAGGAATTCACGTAAGTTGTACGTGATGTTCATAGAGCGAAAATTCCTATTAGGGGAGCGTTTACTTATTTTATTCGTACAAGTTACGTGAAAATCAATTGGATAAAAATTATTAATTTTGGGTGTACGGAAGAAACCAACTTTAGTATTAAGGGGAGGGTTTTTGGGATGAAGAAATGTTTCTATGCTTATTCGGGAAACTCTCCAGTGGGAGGATGAATTGGGGGTCTCTTATATATTTTTTTGCTTTTCTTGATAACATTTGATTTGAGGGTTCCTATGACAATTGGGGTCAAATTTGTTATAGGAAAGAATATGAAAATAAAGTTTTAGACTCCTCTGTTCTTTTCAGTGGGATGCTTGAAAAGCGAGTGAGGTGCACTCATACAATTTTCTACTAACTCGAGAAATGATCGAGCAAATTTTGTATATGTAAAAGGGATTGCGTCAGGAGAAAGGTTTTCTTGATTATTTAACAGGGAGACTCTCATTATTTTATTTTTAATAAATTGAAAAGTGATCAAGCAAAAAGAATGAATTTGGCGTGGTAGAGAAATTTTATACAAGTGAAACCTTTATTGTGACAGAATTTAGGAACTTATAAATAAATAAACACAGAGTCTTAATTTTGGTACAAAACAAAATTGTTCGTTTGTTTTTTTTATAAAATGTAACTTTTTCATGCTCTTTGGCATTATCAATTATAAACAATTCTTTTATGGACAGGTGGTAGGTTGAGAGCTTTTCATAAAAATCAATCTTAGTGTTCGTAAATATTGTCATTATAACCAGATAGATATTCTCATGCTTATAAAACAAGTTTAAAAGAATCGTTTTTGACTAAATTAATCCTGTTGTTATAATTTTAATTTTTTCCGAAATTTTATGGAAAAATAATTGGGAGGAAGCTACTTGTTTCGAGCTCTACCATTTAATTTTAAATTTGCTACAATCATAAAGACACATTTAGCTGTTTTAAGGAATCGTTCACCCCTAAATTGCCGGTCATCATGCAACCAGATCATAATCAGACGGTCATTTACCGCGAATATTTCATGTTCCACCAAAGTGCGGGGCAAAATTTTGCTCCAATTACTACTATCCTAACAGCCGGCTTCCACGACGGGCCAGTACATACACAGATTCCCAGCATATCATTCATAATAATAAACCGATTCCGGGCCGGGGAGTTCGCCGTAGGTTGGTTGGTAGTCCGCCGTTATCATGAATGAAGCGAGCGTCCCACAGATCACGCAACATGTGCGTTTGCTTGCTTGCTTCAGCTGGTATAGATAGAAAGAGCGGCTGAAAGAAGGCGCGAGAGATCATTATAATTCCGGCAGAAAAGTGACGCAAAACTTGTCCGGCTGCCAGCCAGAGCATTGCCGTCTGTTCGGTCTACCGAAATCCGTCCAAAGCGCGTCCCATACACAAACCATCATCGAAGGCTCTGCTGCCGAATAGCGGATCCCCGGAACTCGTAGTAGTAGGTAGTAGGGGTCTCTAATAACTCGTGTGCTATCATCGTCTTTGGCCCGGGCACATACACGGTCTGGTCGTTCATCATTACACGCACATTTTTCGTAAATAGCTCTTGCTTACTTCGGTATGACGACGCGCAGAGAATACCAAAATGTGTTGTGCGGATGAGCGCAGGGGTTGGGGCAAAATGCCCATCGCGGTACAATGGAGCCATAATTCGTGGCACCACACTTTTCCCCGGCCACTCCGCACTCCCCGGATGCCGTTTACTTCACACCGGAATTGGCTCCAAGTGGTAGTTCTGTGCAGTTGGTTTTTCATCTATCACTAACAGCAGCAACCAGCAGCAGCATCAGGCGTTAAGAAGAAAAACGACTCGCCGCAACGCTACCAAACCGAACCAAACGAGACGGTGTGGCCACAACGGCGCGTTAGGAACGATAGGAATTGCTAGCGTAGAGCCTACAACTCCTCTTCTAAAATGGAAAGGTAAGAGGGGAAATCCACTTTTCGGAAGGTGGTCGTGGCGGATGTTTGATATGGAAGACTTAAGCAGAATTTTCAGTAGCTGTTGAGAGAAGGTACGTTATCCAAAAGTTAACGAGCCTCCTATCCTCATATAGAACATTACAAACAGCACTTCAAGCTTCAAAAATATTTTTTCTTGAAATAAACTAAAAAAAAAAAAAAATTTAAAACTTTATATCGACTCAAAATATAATATTGTAAATTTAATTTATTTATTTATAAGTCTTCGAAAAAATATTGATTCGCACAGACTTATTGTTCTAAGAGATGCCTTAACCTATTTTTAAATGATTGCTTAGACATACCAAAATCAAAAATACTAACACACTCATTAAAGTAACGGTTACATGTGTCTATTGGGTTGTAGTAGCCATACGTGGTTCGATGAGATGGAATCCAAAGAAGCATTTGGTTCCTCAGCGGGCGTGTAGGAGCATACAAATTTATGCAATCCAGGAGATCGTTGTTTTCAATATTGCCGCTCAGTAAGTCGAATGTGAATAAACATTGCAGGAACTTCCTTCTACGGGATAGCGTTTCAAGATGAATCAGGTTACATCGATGTTCATAGGGAGTCCTGACTTCGGGATTCCAGTTAAGTTTCCGAAGAGCAAAGCGAACAAACGCTCGCTGGACTCCTTCGAGAGATTGACTCAAAGTCAGTTGGAACGGGGCCCAAACTGGTGCTGCGTATTCAAGTATACTTCTGACGATCGAACAATAAAGTGTTTTAAGTGCATACACGTCGTTGAAATGGATTGTGTTGCGACGGAGGAAACCAAGCATAGCGTAAGCCTTGGCGGTTATTGTAGTGATATGCGTGTGAAATCTCAATCGGCTATCGAAGGTAACACCGAGGTCCTTTATTTTGTCAACAGTTTCGAGAACGGTATTACCCATTGTGTAGTTATACTGATGCACATTACGGGTTCTTGATAAACTCATTGTTTTGTACTTTTTGACGTTCACCAACATTCCATTCAAACCGCACCATCTCATAATAACGTCGATATCATTCTGCAACATGATGCAGTCTAGCGGTGATGTAATTTGTCGGAAAAGCTTTAGGTCGTCTGCATAAAAGAGTTTATGCGACGTCAACATCTCACATAAATCGTTAACGAACAATATGAATATTAACGGTCCTAGATGACTGCCTTGGGGAACACCGGATGGTATCAAAAACTTCGAAGAGCAAAAGGAGTTGACTTTAACATAGGCCAAGCGGGAGTTCAAATACGAGGCAAGCCACTTTGTTATCCACTCAGGAAGTCCAAGGTGTCTAAGTTTGTCTATTACCAATATGTGAGGAACGCGGTCGAAAGCTTTGGAGAAATCGATGTATACAGTTTGCACTTGCTGACGTTTTTCGAGTTTTGGTACCACAAAATTTGTAAATGCCATAAGGTTTGAGGTTGTTGAACGTTTTTTCATGAATCCATGTTGAGCACCATCAATTAACTGAGCTATGAACGGATATATAGCATCGTACACTAAAGATTCAAGTATTTTCGCAAAACAGTTAAGGATTGAAATCGGACGGTAGTTTTCGACGGAATGAGCGCTGCCACTTTTATGCACAGGTGTGATCGATGTTATTTTCCACGCCTGCGGGAAAACTCCAGATGACAGGGACATATTAAAAATCCTTGTTAGAGGTATCGCTATTGCGGAGGCACAGTTTTTTACGAACACCGGTGGCAAATTGTCAGGTCCTGGTCCTTTCGAAACGTTCAGTGCTATAAGGGCATTATAGACATCAACATCAGAAAGTGTAAGAGTAGATACACTGATATTGTATGACGGTAAAGATTCAAGTGATACAGCCGAAGTGAGTCCATCATCATTCAGGAAAACTGACTGGAAGAACTCCCCAGACAACCATTTGGTGGGTATTTCGAATTCGCAACGCAAATATACGTGCAAATATACGTGTAAACATATCGTATATAATGTAGCAAAACCAGTATATACGTATCATTTTGGAGGCCATATAGGTACATTAGCAAACATATTCTTGATTTGGATTGTATTAAATTACGATTTGCACGACTTGTCATGCGCATCATTTACGACTACCCTGATTCTTTTTGGAATATACTATGACAATTTACATCATCATATAGATGATTGAGGTTGTAATATACGACATTTTTCGTAACAATATGGAAAGTTTGACGACTTATTTGGTCGTCTTTTGCGACTTGAGTGCAAGGCTCTCATTTTCCGTCAGTTGAATAAAAATAAGATTATTATTATTTTTGTATTTTAAACCAATTGGTTTATTCATTCCCAAAAATAATAATAATAAGATTATTAAAAAAAAAAAAATGCTTTTTTTGCCGCCAAATTCAAGTTTATATCGTACAAATTTATTATTTGCCTGACCTGGACTTGATCCCCTGACCATAGGATCTGCAGCTCATGATGCTTCCTCGACGCTATCTGGAATATATAAATTCAAGGGGATTTGCTTCAAAGGCATTAAACCAAAAGCAAATCGTATATTTCTATAACTAAAATCTTTTAAATCGTAGAACACGTCATCGATGATCTAAAAATAGATCAGCATTTTGAAGCCTCCTTTAATACGATTCCAATCATCGATGTCCCATTATCATAAACGATTTTATTGAATTTTTTTGTCTTCTTTTACGATTGCCAGCAAATACGTTTTACGAAAATCAGACATGCGAATTAATTTGCAAAGGTATACAATTGCATGCACATTATTACGAATCAATGCAGTTATATACGTTTTTTATTTCGAATTATTTTATGCATAGCACGACAAAATCTCTCAGTCACGGCTGATCACCGTATATCGGTCGTTTCACGGATTTTTTGCGAATTGTCGTACACAAAGGTCGAGTTCATATGTACATAACTACAAGTCTCTCTTCTTGTCGAAATAAAATCATGCAATGCTTTTAAATACGATAAAGAATATGCATGAACCGCACATTGTAGGTGCAGATATACGAAAATGAGTATGAATAACATTCTATACGATGTAATCTGTAAAAGAAAATACGACTTCTGGTTGTCTGGGTCAGCAAACAGGTTTGCGGAGTCGGTAAACGTTTCTGCTGTCTTGCCGGAGAATGTCATATCAACTGGGATCCTGGAATAGTTTTTTTGGTTACGGATATATGACCAAAAAGCAGCGGGATTCGTTTTAAGCTCGCTTTGAGTGCGGTTTACGTACTCACGAAAGTAACTATCCTGAGCGAGTTCGTAGTTTTTTTCAACATCTAATAGAACTGACCTATCTTCGTTAGATCTTGTTCGGAAGAAACGCCTTCTTGCTTTCCTTAAACGGTTACGTAATAGCCGGAGATGCGGATTCCACCATGGCTTGCGATTGTTAGATCCAATTTTAGGAGCTATTTTTGGTACAACTGTATCCAAGGTTGCATAAATTTGTTCGTAAAAACAGGAGACACAGTCATTGACGTTTGAAATTGTTTAGATTGTTGTCCAGTCAATTGAAACGAGAGCATTGATTAGGTCGTCGTAGTTACAATTTCGGAAGTCGTACTTGTGTTGTAGTGCAACTCGTTCGGTAGAGCAGCGTGCAGTGCGATTGTCAAGTTTTAAAATAAACGGTGGGTGGTGTGTGTAAATTTTTAAAATCGATGTTGGCGAGCTGAAAACGTCAAGCGAACTTGTGTCGCTTACCAAAGCAAGGTCGAGCAGTCTGCCGTTGGCGTTCAAATTATCATTTATTTGATGTAGTCCAGAACACAGATTTTTTTCAACCAGGACATTTTCGGATTCCGTCGAAGCATTGTTCGGTATAAAGGCATCAAGATCTTCTTCATAAGTCCATGAGAGATTTGGTAAGTTGTAGTCCCCCATGACGACCACAATATCACGATCAGAAGCCCTATCAAAATTAGAGAACAGGATTACTGTTAGGACGTAAATAAACGACACCCAAAATTAAGACTTGACGATCAAGCGCAATACGGACAACTACTTGTTCAAGTCTGTTGCAGTTCTCTAAAGTGACGGACTTGCAATTCATTTCATTTTTAACGGCAATTATTACGCCACCACCACGATTCAAATCACTGGTTTCTAAATTACGGTCACAACGGAAAACGGTATAGTTGGAGGCAAATTCAGAACTGCTTATATTCGAGTGAAGCCAAGTTTCCGTAAGTACTACAATGTCGTAGTCACTTCTCTGCAAGGCTAGTAGAAGACTGTTTGTTTTTGTTCGGATACCACGGACGTTTTGATAGTAAATCAAAATATCGGACTGACAATGTATGCAATGGACGTTGTTTGATTCAATTTGCTCGGGTAGGGCAGGCCCAGGAAGACTTACGAGGGGCTGCGAAACAGTGCGTTGAACAAAAGTTGCCGTTGAAGAGTTTATTGTGGAAGAGTCGACGAATCCGTGTTCCTGCTGGAAAAGGCTATATCCGGAACTGGGTCGGACGCCTTCGACGGGGGTTTCCAAAAAACCCTACGAGGAGCAGTAAGCGACTTGAATTCACGGAAAACAAGTCCAAGTGGCCACGTAGAAGGTTTCATCGCTTTTTCCTTTAGATTCGAAGCCATTGTTATTTTGTACGAGATGAAAGAAAATCCACTGGTGTCTCTACCACGAGGAACGAGCTTATCAGCCTTCAATTCATTGGTGCCCAGAGCACACTTGGCAAGCTCCAAAACATCTCCATCAGTTACTTCTGGAGAAATCCCGGATAAATACAGATGGAACCCGTTTTCATCAGGCACTTCTGGCGGAGCTGCTGAATTCGCCGTATCAGTGCCTCGGAAGAGTTTTGCTGGACGGCGAGGAGTGGCATCGTTACTAAATTCTTCTAATTCCCTACCACGTTTTGCAGAAATAGGTTGCGTCATACGTTTGCTTGATAAATCGTCTCTACGAAAAGATCTCGGTGTAGCCATTGAATCAAAAATTTTTCGTATTTCTCTTAGCAAATCAGAGCGGACTTGATTACAAATTTCGTTTTTGATTTCTTCAAGAATTTGCGCATTTGCGTTTTCGGCAGAAACAAATGCGTTGCGAAATCGAGCTTTATCCATAAGCCCTTTGCATGCGCGACATCTCCATATGAGGAGGTTGTTACGTGAATGTTTGCTCGTCTAGTCCTGAGCATCTTAAACAGAATGTCACAGAACAGAAGGCTTGACATTTCACTTTAATTGTTGATTCAGTGAAACTGACTGAGCAGCTTTCACAACACCCAACCATTGTGCTATCAAAAAATTGAAATAAGAATTTTTGACAACACTGCTTTTAAAAAGGTTGTAGTTACAGCTCTGACTCTTAGATGGCGCTATGCTCGGTAAACACAGTTTAGCGGTGAAGGTGCAAACTTAATTTGACTGTTACAAATGCTGGCTCGCAGGTGGCGCTTTGATCGTCAAAACGCGCAGAATGATGAAGGGAAATGTCAAATTTATGACGTTTACTATTGTTACCTGGCTTCTTGTTCGTCTAGTGCGGTGATGCGGTGGTCCGATGCGGGCAGCGATGATGGTGGCAAGTGGTGAAGGGGATTTGTTGTGGATGGTCGGAAGCGAAATGAAAACACAGGCAGCGAAGGTTGTTTTTACTCCGGCAGATCGTAGTTTACAGTCGGTTTACGGGATGTTTTGTGGCTTTTGTTCGGATTTATGGTTGAGTGGTGAGTGTCAGGTTGCGAGCAGGATACGGCAAGTGGCTGTTTATGTGGCTGGTGGCTGGTTTATGAGTCCAGGCGGAGCGGATGGATGGCAGGTATTGGTGGCTATTTTGATTACGGTTGTTTACGCTGCAAGTCGGTGATTTTTGGCGAGGTGGGAGAGTGGGAGGGTGGGAAGAAGTTTCTCGAACCACACTCTAGCCAGTTCGTATTTTACGAAAATCAAACCTTTTCCTTGCGAGCGGGTGATGAACTGATGGCGGTAGCGATGATGTGGTCGGTGATGGTCTTGGTGGTACGATCACTATGATTTTTCAAAATATTTGCGGTTCGGGAAACGGTAAAAATACGGAGCAAATATTCACAAAACAATATCTTAGCAGTGTTGCCAAAGTAGTAAAACTTCAATAATAGCTGCGATTTCTCAGCAATAATTTCATATCGCAGTTCATTTTCAACAGCGTTTCTGTAACCGACAACAAATAAAATCTTTAAAATCTAGCACTTGCGTTGATCGTTGTATCTTAAATCTTTAAAGCATGTGCTTTCAAAATCGGGTAGGTATAGCCATTAAGGATGCAGTTAGATAGAATTATTATTTTAATTCGAATTATACAACTGAACAGATATCAAGCCGTTATCTTGAGCTATTTCTTAGGCACATAGACCTTGGCTTTCTACAAAGCTTTGCTGATTTAAACAGCTACAAATATGTTTACAGTAGCGATGAAGTTCTCCATTACCAGTTGAAAACTCGAAAAAAAAAACACAAATTAAATTATTAGTTATATTAGACACATTCAAAAAACAAAAAGGGCCGTTTATACATTAGTTTGTTTGCAATAGAGGGTTCTCATTTGTTATAAAATCATCTGGTCAATATTACTCAATTCCCATCTGTTTTTTATCCATCTGGATGCCTTGTTGGTTGCAGAGAGATCATCACGATGATTTTCACACTTGTAGTTTGCGCGGGAGCAAAATCATTTCAAAATTTACAAACACGACAAACGTAATATCATATCCGATTTAAACTGACTTCAGACGACATTTTATAACTTTCTTTTCACTATGGAGTAAATTGCGAATAAAAATTCCCATTTTATAACTATGTTGAAGTTTGAATTATTTATTTTTATTTTTACTGACGGAAAACGCAATATTTGAAAAATGTGTTGATGTACCTGATATTGCTCTACATGTTCCTTATTTTTCCTATGGGTACCCAAGAAACCATAAGCACTATAACAAAGCCCTTAATCAACACTATATTCCCATATAAAACTCTGAATTAATGCTTTTTTTTGCACTATATGCATATATAATGCAGATTTAATGCTAAAAAGGCGAAACAGCGGGCTGAATAAATACTAACACAACATAGCCTTTAATAATCATTACAAATGCTGGATTAGAGCACCATCAAAACGTAATTTTTCGTCAGCCGTATGAAAGCATTAACAATGCATACTTAGAACACCTTTTAATTTTTTAATTGATTGATCATGATTGATGTGAAACGGAAATTCAAAATGGGAAATTACTCTTTGATTTATTAAAATGAAAAAAAAATTAAAAATAAAATCATTATCCACAACATCAATCAACATGCTTTTTTTTTTGTTTCGATTATAGTCGTTTTACCATCTTTATGGCATTCGCGACTTTATCAACGTTGCAGTTGGCGGATCGTTAATGAAAAACTTATCCGGTACAACTGTGTTCGATGTTTACTCTTGGGCTCGAACTCGCGGACATCGGCTCAGGAGACAACAGACTTGCCAACTGAGCTATATCACAAGCCAATCAACATGCTGAATGAAGGATTATGCTTGCTTAATAATGAAGCGTTCTATTAAATGAGAAGTGATTATAATTGAATTATGAATTACTTTTGATGAGTCTCGAACCGAGGATCCCGCAGCAGCCTTTATCTTTCTTTGCGCCTTTACCATTTCGACCACTCTTGATGCTGATAAGGTAGGTGAAAAAAACCCGTACTTCAAGTACTGTTCGGGTCACACAACTTCATAAACATTGTATGCATGAGAAGGTTTGGAAATGTATTGAAAAATTTTGGAAAAAGACAACTACAACTGCCGCTCTGATTGTTTTCGTTTGCTGTCTTGCTTACTCACACGCAGCAAATGAGAAAATCACTCTTGTTTACATTCGCGGGTTTGAAAGTCTTAATGCTTGTTAACTTTATATAGTAGCTCTATATGTGCATATAGTGCTATCATTAGTGCTAATTTTTGTTATTGCTTCGATGCATTAATAATGTTTATAGAAACTAAAAAGCATTATGAATGTTGATATAATGCTAACTTGCATTAGAAATGTTGATTCAATGCTGATTAATGGTTATGGCTTAATTCTTATGGTTAGTTGGGTATGTTCCTTAACTTGTTCGATGAGAAAAAATCGTAGAACTCAACTTTCAACAACTCTGGTAACTTTTTGAGAAAAAGAACAACACAAGAAAATTAACAAATATCAATTCCTGAACTCTTGAATCTTTCCTATATGAATTTCATTTTGAACTGGATGTGATTTTCATCTCACATACATTTTCAGGCATTTTTTCCTGGTTCAGAAAAAAACAGAAATGTATCGAATATTCGGCGCCAAATACCTCCAAAAACGTTTAGCCAAATATTCGACACACAGACAAGCTGAGCTAAGTACTCCACCGAATATTTTTCACCTAGAGAGGCACATGAGCTAGCACCAAGAGGTGAAACTTGACATGTCACGTCACGAGACTCACTGAAAAACTCCCAAAACGTTTGGCATTACTTGAAACAGCTATGAGAAACAAAAATTGATATGGAAACGATTTAAATAGGAATGAGAGTTGAAGATGTATTTCTAAGACATAGATTTAAAATTCGAAAATAATCTAAATCGAATAATAATCTTACTTTCGAATAGAAATAAAATCCAACATTTAGAATCCCAATTCAAGTAAAAAGTTGAAATTCAGTATCTAGATTAAAATTCTTTTTTTTTTTTGGAATTTTATTAATGACCTTTTAAACCCTGAGTGAATTCCGAACATTGATTTACGTAATACAGTACTTGCTAGTTCATCGTTTTTAGCCTGTACGTGATATACGCAACAACAGTGACAGAAACAAATTCCTCAATGGGATAGTTTTTCCTGCAGCTCTTTGATCATTGACATAGTAAGTCATTATTTTTTAGCTCAATTTGCCGCCTTTTTGCAACTTGAGAAGCTTTGTTTAGTCTTACTAGTCCTACGTACGCCGTGGTCATTTGACTCAATGAGCTCACGACTAAGTTTTGTCTATGGTGTAGTCCTATTGTAAAATTTCATTCGATCCGAATTAGGGTGTGTACTGTGCTTTTACATAAAAAAAAATTCATAATCGTTTTGAAAATCATTTTCTCAATAATTTTAAGCTTGTGATATAGCTCAGTTGGTAAGTCTGTTGTCTCCTGAGCCGATCTGTGCAAGTTCGAGCCCAAGAGTAAACATCGAACACGGTTGTCCAGATTAATTAACGATCCGCCAACTGTTACGTCGATAAAGTCGCGAATGCTATAAAGATGGTAAAACGACTATAATCGAAACAAAAAAAAATTCTCAATAATCAAAAACGCATTCGGGGCAGTTACCTTACCTGAGCTCAGGTCGCCGACATAATAGAATTATATTGACAGCGATTAATTGATGCCTAGTGAGTGTTGGAAATGTTTCGTCAGAACATAATTACCTTTGCGCCCTAATCAAGGTCCATTGACTGTAACAAAATTAAGCACAGCATAGTTTACGTGATAGCGATTAAGGATCAATGAACATGTCATAACCAAGAAAATGTATCCTCTATCACAAAATGTTCGGCGTGTTCAGCCTAACATCTTTATGGCTTCTTTAGAAAGTAAACAAATAAAAACTTTTAAACAACAAACAAAATGTTTACCATATTGGTAAATTCATATCGTGCTCAGAATTACAATCACTTTGAATATGAAAAAAAACAAACTTCCTAAAGTCACTCTAGTAGAGAAACTTTTTGCAACAAAATCCCACAATAAACGAACGAATTACCATAACAATATTCCTCGAACCTAAGAATACTAACCTAACAAAATTGAACCGAAACTATCGTTGAGAAATTTTCAAGTAGTCAGAAAGAACAGTTAAGTGCACCCTGCTCAACATCACGAACGCATTTCCGTTCCGAAACGCGATTTCCACCAAGTTCTGTTTCCAAGCAGCTAAAAAAACTTCTGCCAATGATATTTTATGACTTTTGGGAATTGATAATGTATGCCACACCGATTGGCGTTCAGAATAACTTCTGCTGGCATTCCGGGCATTGAAACGTACTCCACAAATGGCACGCACTCCGGGCAAAGTTTTTAATAAAGCAGCATGAAGTACATCTGTTGCATAACGCATCACGACGTATCGAGGTACCTACTAGAATGGCATTAAACACACTCACTAGCGCTTGCTAGTTGCTTCTACTTACTATTTTGATGTACATAGCTATAGAACGACGAATCGGTACTACTATTACAGGAGTACCACCACAGGCTCTCGCGGTTTTCATCCGAAACCATCGTTAAAGTTGTTAGTTTAGTGCCTTTGGGCTTTGCGGAGTCTGCCGTTTAGTTGGAGGGGCCGCTTAACTTTGTGTACCGAGTTCTGAATTTTGTGTACATGACGTGTACTAGGGTGACAGGTGGAAAATGAGAAGTGGACTGGTTACTTGTTTGGAGCTTGGCTAAATACATTTGCTTCGAGGCAGGCATTTTCTACTCTTTTTTTGTAATATAAATCTCTCTATACCTACTGTAAGAATTGCTATATGATTTTTAATCACTTCTGTCTTAATTATGTCATTGTAAAAATTAGTGTCTTACTTCATAAGAAAATAGTTGAAGAACCTAAAGAAAATCTATTATATAAAATTCTCTTGTAACGGTGTTTGTAGTACTACTCCTCCGAAATGGCCCAAACGAATCAAATGAAATTATTTTTAGAATATTCTGTGGGCATGCGAATCGGTTTATATCGAATAAAAACAACAAAAAGTCGCATTAATTGTCCGTAATCATTAAATTTGTGATAAATTGAATCAAATTAAAGTCATGGCCTTCAATTTTTTCGAGATTTTCTTTACTTTGGGCGCCGGGCGGGCGGTTTGTTTTTCGTCTCCAAGGTCGAGGCGTCGCAAGCAAACGTCGTAGGAGGTTAGTAACTATGGCATAGCATACTGTTTAGTGGAAATATTTGGGCGCGCATTTCTCAACCAAGCATAATTTCGATGCATGTGGTGACCACATGAAGCCTAGATGTGTTTTTTCTTCTTGATTCCTAGATCATTTGTACAGCACATATGTAGTAATGAATGACGCCCAGATGTGACCCAGATTAATATTTTGCCGATCAAATCAAAACCATTCAATCGATTTGAAAAAATTAAACATCAATTCGTGTTATTTCAAGAAGGAATTGTTGTCTAAATAATATGAATTTAGTACTGATGCGTATGAAATAATGGTATGACTCTTTGCGGACATTTGAAAAAAGAAAAGTGTTATAATCCGCTAGAAATATTTTTCAAACATGTACAAATGTGCTTCACAGAAGTTGTATCATGCGCCATTAAATTTATAGAACAACTACAAAATCCGTTGCAAATGAACAGACACATGAACTGAACAAGAGCCTGTCCTTTAAAATGGATTATATAAGATTGATGTTCATTTGAAGGCCGAATGCAAAGAAGTGCAAACGTTCAACATTTACAAAAAATGTATACATGATTTCTAAATTTATAAATGGTTGGGCCCAAATAAACAATCTGACTAAATAATCTTAACTTTTTTTAAATCTTTCACCAAAAAACTGTTTACAGGTTCCCTGTTTGTTTACACAGAATTCAAGTACGTACTTAACATAAATGTGTGTTTTTGTTTAACATATTTTGGTTACGTAGGTGAGACTTTAGATCCGATTTTTTGTTGGCATTTTTTTTCGTGATTGATATTCCAGAAGCATAATTTTTTTATAGCAGAAGCTGATTTTTTTTTTTTTTTTTGATAAGATTTTGTTATGACCTAAAAGTGTTGAAAATAATATTTACTCCTGTCATTTCACACGGTGAAACAAGTGGCAATGCGCCTTTAAGTCATGAAACATATTCCAGTTTTTCTCTAAAATAGTCAGATAGGGTATCCCGAGTGTTCAATCTGAACGGATATTTAAAATTTTTAAATGTCGAGGTAAATTTAAATGAAAATTTCCAGAAAAAAATGAACTCATGAAACCATCGTAGCCTTGAAAGATTAGTTCTTTTTTATGTTTTGAATTTTTTATAACCTGCGTTCCAATTAAATCTTATTGAATCTTGAAAATATCACATAATCTTAAACAGAATCGCAAATCACCTTCAACACTGTTTAGGAAAATGTTAAATCAGACAACAATGGTTTAAATTGGCAGGTATGTATTTAAGGATAAAAAAGAAGATAAAAATGCTTTAATTCGGTTTGAATAACAAAAAAACTAATCATATCTTCTCTCCTTTCAAAACCAAATTAAATTTCTTTGAATATTAACTTCTTGATTTAATTAGCATTTTTTGCTAAAAAAAGGGCGAACCTTTTTTTGGACATGATTTTGATGAAAATATAACCACTGCTTCCAAATGTGAGGAAAGTTAAGCTGCTTGAAAATGGTTTGAAAAAAGTCATCTCTTATGTTTTTATTTCTTCAGTTCTAAAAAATCTACCATCAAAAGCTACTTGGGAGCTAAAAGTGCTGCGCTAGGCAGAATATTGAGTAAACACTCCAAAAATTGTCCCGATATTCAAAATTCTTCTTCCATAAAGTTTCATATGCAATAAACTCCAATAAATGAGAAACTTTTTATTTCGATTTAAAGCTTAAAGTGAACTCGAGCAAAGCGGAGTCAATCAATTAAATTGTATACAATAAATGAAACATAGATATAATCAACATATGTTATTGATGGAACAAGTTATCAAGAGTGGATTTTTTTAGCATGAAGTTTGCCAAGTTTGATGGTAACGTTGAATGCTGAAAAAATCGAATTTGCAACGGGAAGCTGATACCTGATATCATTCGGCAATATTCAAAGCATCCAAATCAAAGAAATGTAAATGAAAAGGATTCATGTAAGATGTATGTAAAATTTATTGGAGATATTTTTTGAATAATCAGTTAAAAGACCCCTAGAATTGAGTTAAAATTCCTCGATTTGATTCCAATATAATTGAGCAGGCCAATTCGAGCAAACGGAAAAGATGGATATGTTTAAAAACTAGGACATGTTCAAGAAAGCGAGACGATTAACAACTCAAGATTTGATGCTTTTTTTAAGTCAAACAGTGAAAAAAAAAATTGAAATAGACGCCAAGTTTAAAATGGTAAGACGAAGTTTACCGGGTCTGCTAGTCATCTATAAATATATAAAAATGGATTTCTGTCTGTCTGTCTATCCGTTCCCTATAAACTCGGAAATTACTGAACCGTTTGCGTGAAACTTGGCAGGTGGGGGTATTGGAGACCAGGGAAGATTTTTATCATAGTTTGAGACCCCTACTCCTCAAAGGAAGGGGGGAGTGCACCTTCCTAATAAAAGACTAATGTTTGCATAGCTCGAGAACCAGAACCAGTACCAGTACCAAATTTGGCGTGGAAGAGTATTTGGATACAAAAAATATTTCCATGATTATTTGAGACATCTTCGTATTTCCAAAATTGAGATGAGAAGGGGGAAAAAGCCTTTCTTACAATTTTTTACATACCTGGAAAACTTATCAAGCGAATTGATCCAAATTGGGCATCAGATGGTACAAGGGGACAAGAAATGTTTCAACGAACATTTGGCACCCAATTTTTAAAATTTTGGCTTAACTGGAGAACTAATCGACCAAATGGATTCAAATTTGGCATGGGAGGGTATTTGGGTTCCAGGATTATTTCTATGAATATTTGAGACATTCTCATTTTCCTTTAGAAGATAGTGAGGGAAGAAGGAGGCTCAAATACTGTTTTTGCACAATTCGAGAACTTTTCTCAGAAATGCAAGGATATTAGGTAAAGCCTTCCTCATTCAAATAGTGAAGTATGGAAATGAGGAAAGGGTGGGAGTCTCTTCCCACTTTTAAGCATAAATCGTGCTCTTTTTAATCAAATGAGACTATCTTTGACAAGAGAGGTTGTTTGCGTAAGAATAATTTTGGAGCCTTATTAAAAGCAGGATAGGAAAAAAGACAAGTGTTTTTTTAATACTTTACTTGGCATAAATCAAAAATCATACAAATGGAACCAAATATGGCATGTGACGATATTTAAATAAAAACAATGAATTTTATGTAAGTTCGTGAGCCTTTTCCACATGAGAAGAAGGAAAGGGTGGAAAATCCATACCAAAAAAAAACTCGTGAAACTTTCAAAAAACAGTTAAAATATCAGATCTTAAAAAAACAAATTCTAAAATCAAGTTCTACTAAACAAGACGAAATTATCTCCGCTTCCTTTTCAGTCAAGAGATAGGAAAAGGGGGGAATATCGTTTAACATTTTTTTTTAAATTCGAGATCAAATCAAATAAATGGGACCAAATTTGACATTAGAGGGTATTTGAGTACGAGTAATGTGTCTGTGATTATTTGAAACCCCTTCCTTTTCCTAAAGGGGTGATAGAAAGAAGGGGGACCCTTTTATAATTTTTTTTTGGCATATCTCGGGAACTAATCGATTAAATGTAATCAAACATTGCGGGGTAGTGTTTATGGGTACTAGAAATGCTTCTCTGATTATTTGGTACCACTCTATCCATCCAATAATGGGAAGTTAAGAAGGAGAAGGCAGGTGTACATATAATTTTCAACACAGCTGGAGAACTAATCAAATAAATGGAAAACAAAATTTCATGGGAGACTATTTGAAAACGATAAAGGTTTCTTTGATTAATTTTAGACCCCTCACTTCTTCCAGCCGGGTGATAGGAGGAGGATAGAGCAGTTTTTTTTATAATTTTTTGAATAACTCGAGCACTAATCAAGCAAATAGATTGAAATTTAGCATTTGGGTATTTGGGTACTAGAAATATTTTATTAATATTTCGTACCCCTCCCTTCAACCAGAGGTGTAATGAGAAAGAAAAGGGAGGCTCCCTTGATTTTTTATAGCGTGGCTCGAGAACAAATCAAACAAATATAATTATTCGAGATACCAGTCTTCTTCCAGTGAGTAAAAGGGAAGGGCGCGCCAAAACAGTTTTGTTGGCATAACTCTAGAACCATCAAGCAAATGGAATTAAATTTGGTAAGGGAAGGTATTTGGGTATCGGATAGGTTTCCATGATTGTTACAGACCCTTCCGCCTTGCAGCTTTCTTATAAATTTTGTTGTGCATTTAAGAACTTTTCAACCAAAGGAATGAAACCAAATTTGATGTGAGAAGATTTTTGAGTACCTCCTTCTAGCAGTTGTGGATGGGAAGGTGAAAAAATTCCCTTCAAAGTTGTTTTTTGCATATTTTGAGTTTTTTTTAAATAAAGCAAATGGATCCATATTTTATTAAAGTTTACAAATGAATTATTTGAGACCCTCCATGTTTTAAGGGTGAAATCAAATATAGGAGACTGTTTTTTTTATTGAATTTTTCTCGACAAACCTCTAAAACTTATCAAACTAAATGTAGTCAAACGTGACATGTGACGTAACTTGAATATTACAAATATTTCTAAGGTAGCTCGCGATCTCTTCTCGCATTGAGAATGGGAGGGTGGGGAATCTATACAGGTGAAAGCAACATTTTGGCATAATTTTTAAGTTACCAAACTTATAAAAGTAAAGTAAATCAAATATTGAAAAAAATAAATAAATTGATCCAGTTTATAAAGTTAGATGATATCATCTTTGTAAGGCAATTCGGTAATCCAGTTGCTGTTCTGATGTTTAAGCTGTTGCTTCTAATATATATTGGAATTTGATTTAAAATCCAAAATTGTAAAGTTAATTTTCGTATATCATTTATATTTGAAAGGTGTAGCAAAGTACACCGGGTCAGCTAGTATTTCAGTTAATATTTAGCACACCTCCTTCCTTCCAGTGGGGTGTTATGAAGATGGGGGGAGGGAGGGAGGGCTTTTCTCTCGCATTTTTCCACAACAGACAAACTAATCGAGCAAAACAAACCAAATTTAACATAGCAGGGTATTTTAGTAAGGAAAATGTTTTTTTATAATAATTTTAGACTTTTCCTGTTTCCAATGGGAAAATGAGAAGGAAGAGGGTGTCTCTCAAAAAAATTTTCGTATAACTGGAGAACAAATTGAGCACATGAAAAGAAATTTGGGATAGGGAACGATAAATGATTCAATGAATTTTCGTTACCCATCCCTCTTTATAGTGAGGAGATAAGAAAAGAGATGGGGCTCCTCAGAATTTTTGACATAATTCTAAAACTATTCAATCAAATTGGAAAAATTGGCATTAGAACCTGAGTAACCTTTCTATGATTATTTAATACCCCTTCCTTATTCCAATGAGAAGAAAGGAAGTCAGGAGTGGGGCTCCCATATAATTTTATAGTGCATAATTCGAAAAATGTTCGAGTAAATTGAACCAAATTCTTGTAGAGAGATAGGAGAAAGAAGTGGGCTCTGTTAAATTGTTTTCATCTTTTGAGACCTTTTGCTGGGTAGCAAATAAAAATTGGTCTGAGAGAGCAAGCGATACAGGAGATGGTTATCTAATTATTTGAGACTCCTCTAACCTTCCATTGGGATTATAGGAAGGGACAAAGGGCTCTCATAAAAAAATTTGCACAACTCGAGGGTGAAATGGGTAATGCGATAAGAAATGCCAACATCCTTATAGCAGTAGGAGATTGGTAGAAGAATGGGGAGAGAGTCTCCCAAAGAAGTTTTTTTTACATGAATCGGAAATTTATGAAGCGAAATGGACCTTATTTTATGCAAGAGATTTTTTGCGTACGAATATTTGGCCTATCAAAACGGGGGAAGTTCGTGAGCTTTTCTCACTTTGAAAAGGGTGAGAGGTTAGGTTCCATACCAGGAATACATACATCTTGATATAGTTAATAACTCATAAGGCTGTGAAAACAGTGTAAAATTTAAGATCGTTTAAATCAAATTTATGAAGAGTTCCAGTTTCAGCAAATAACACGTATGAATTCCTCTTTGTATTGCAGTTTGACACTCCAATTGCAACCCTTATTTAAAAGTTTTTTTTTGTTTTCTAATCGACGTTTTTCGGCGAGTTTTAGAAAACAAATTTTCGACGTTTCGACGTTTTGTTCTGGCTCGAGCCAGAACAAATAGTATAGACCAGTGGTTTTCAAAGTGGTCCCTACCGCCCCCTTGGGGGCGCTGAGAGCTTCCAGGGGGGCGGTGAGCTCAATGTTGAAATTTGGGGGGCGTTGGAAAGGCTCAGAGGGGCGGTGAGGTCGTAATCAACATTTTCATAAATTACGAAACATTATAAATTTGGAATAACAACGAGTAAGCTCGATGCAAAAAATTAAATTACGTTACAAAACTAGACATCAGGTTGAAGACAAAAATATTTATGATTTCACAGAGCTGCAAGCAAATTTTTTGTTCCAGTATCTCAATAATAATATTTTAATGTTACTAAAGTTTTTTTTAAATTGTCACTGATTTTGTATACGCTCTACATGTTGATCTTGTTTGATAAGAATATTTTGGGTTATACTAAAAAATTGTGTAAGGATTATTTTAGATTAGAGAATTTTTATTTTAAGTTCTTATTTGTTCATCTCGATTTCAATCGATGCAAAAAAAAACAAATTGCGCCAATTGCCATGGATGAACTTTTAATCTTTTCGGTTATCACGAACATTGCCTGGATTTTGTTATTAGAATCTTATTTAAACTTTAAGACCCGTGAATGCTGCATAACTTTGAACAGGACTCATATTCAGATGTATAGAAGTTATTCTATTCTCACGTTATTTCACCGGCTTTACAGTATTCGTATTCAATAATGCAACTGAGTTTTCAACACTAGAAAATTTCGTTTACCACAATTTAAGATATATTATTTGATATCAAACTTATCAATCAGTTTAAGTAAGTGGCCAGTAAACTTTACAAAGAATAAAGTAATAAAGAATAAAGTGTTTACTGGAGGTTGGAAGCAATATGAGGACCTTGGAACCAAATGGGTAGCCAGATTGCTTGGATATTTATTGAAAAAATCGTCAAAAGTACGGTCCGGGCCGGTTGCCCGGAACTATTCATTTCATTTGCCAAAACAAACTAAATAAAATCAAATTGTGATTTTAAAATTTTAATGTATGTTTCCAAAAAAAATTTTTTGAGAAAATTTTAAGGAAATAATCATAGAAAGTTTTTTGAATGCCAGAATAAAAACTGCTGAAAAATTTTGACGAAAATTTTTGTTTCAAGTTTTTTTTCTTGATTTTTTGTTAAGAAATTCCTGGGTTTTGAGAAAAATTTGCCTGGATATTATCCGGGTTTTTGATCGACAATTTTGAAATCAAATCATGAAATATAGTTCGATATATAAGAATCGATAGGCATTATTAAATCAAAATGGACCATTTTCACACTTATAATACCCTTTTGGCTCTGAAGGCCTCATATAAATTTAAATGAATTTTGAGTTAAGCCTTATAACAACATCAAGTCAATAGCTGGCTTTTTAACTGTCCAAATTTTCATTTTTTCAATTGATTTTCTGAAAATTTGCGCAGGGGGGCGTTGAGCTCGAAAATTTTGCAAAAAGGGGCGGTGAGTGAAAAAAGTTTGAAAACCACTGGTATAGACGAAGGCCAGAAAATTTGTCCACTGAAGAGGAGCGAAAGCCAGAGTAGCTCGAAACGTCTGGACAACTGGTAAAAACGTTTTTATTTTCTAAAACTCGCCGAAAAACGTCGATTAGAAAACAAAAAAATCATCGCGGCGATAAAACAAAAATCATTATTTTAAAGTTGTTGG
Source organism: Uranotaenia lowii (assembly GCF_029784155.1). Lineage (NCBI taxonomy): Eukaryota > Metazoa > Arthropoda > Insecta > Diptera > Culicidae > Uranotaenia > Uranotaenia lowii. Next base: position 259,414,860 of record NC_073693.1, read on the forward strand.
TTCTTAATTATGTTCACATTTTATTTAAAACCATGCCTACAATAAAACTAAAATTAAAATATTTTCAACATATTTCATTCATTAATGTAAGGTGCAGCAAAGCACGCTGGGAAAGCTGGTTTCGAAATAACCTCCGTCCAATTGAGGTTATTCTCTTTTCTTACTCTTAGGTAACATACAGGATCCAAAAAATTCTATTGAATTGTTAGAAATAATAACATTAACTTTTGATTTCATGACAGTTCTGAACACGTTCTTGTCTAGTTGTCCAAGGTGGAAAAACTTTTGCATGTCAGCTTGTTATCAGTTTAAATTTTTCTGTACAATCGACCTTGATCGCTTTGGTGGTTCACTTCTTGCATAGTGAATAAGGACTCGATGTTTTTAGATCATCTTCTACTTGTTTGTTACTTTGACAAGTAGCAACTCAAAGAGCTCAAAGCAGACGATAAAGAATATTTTCAATATATTGGAAAGAATCGGGATACTGGATCACTTTTTCTTATTTCTTTTATATCTTTTTTTAAAAAAAAAATGGCAACTTGGCGTCTTTCGCAATTTCTGACAGCGAGTATTTTCAAGTTTTTTTTGCTCCAAAAGTTATATAGTAGTTAGTTAAGGATACCTTAACACGTAGATGAACTAGAAGCATTTTCACGGAAGTAAAAAATGCGATATTTTTTAAATTGAGGGAAAGTGATCCTCTACTGAAGGAGACTTTATTCCAGAGGCTCTAATCCTTGGAAAAAATTTAAACAAAATTTTAAAATAGTCTGTCATGGACATGTTTTTTCTCGGTTTCACAAATATGTCAGAAGAAGAAAATTTCAAAACTATGTCCCAACCGTAGTGTCATTGAATACTTTAAAGCCCTATTTCCTAAATTAAAGAGAAAATAAATTTTCACAGCCCTTTTTGCCAGACAACTATTTGATAAATTTCAGATAATGGATAAATATTAGTAACCTCGTAATCAGCAATAATCACGTTCTATTTAGAAGAAGAATACACCTTTTAGAGCTATGAGGATCAAGTGAAACCATAATGAAAATTTTCGAAAACTTTGTCTGAAAAACGTCGATTTTTCTAAACAAACGTTTTTATTTGTATTGAAAAAGTTATGAATGCTTTTTTAAAACTACCATAAAACGTAAACTAAGAAGTTAGCTCTTTTTAAACTTTTTTTTGCATGTTTTTGATTATAAAATCGTCAGAAAACAAAAAGTCAGTTCTCAAAAAATATGTCAAATCAGGACACGCTCAAGTTGAATTGCTTATATTTGAATTGAAATTCCCATTTTTACACATTTTTGATAAGTTATATCAGTAGAAAAAAAAATTGTTGCTTGTCTCCATTATTTATTCAAGATGGTGATTTCTGATTTTTTTATTCAATGTTGTTAATTACTGAAAATCTCACGATGAGATTTCAGTCATTTCAAACAATTTTAAGCGCCAACTTGGATTTCAAGAAGGCATCAGAAAGTGAAATTCGATTTCTTCTAGTTTAGCCCTTCCAACCAAAAAAAAATTGAGCGATTTTTATTCACTTACAGAATTTTAAAGTTCATTGGAAGCCGCAATCTTTGATATCAAGATGACGTCAGATAGAGGAATTTAACTTCTACTGGTTTAGCCTTTGAACCCAATAGTAAAATTTTAGGTTTTTCATGCGATTTTCAGTGATTAACAGCATTAAAAAGTAAATCGGAAGCCAAAATCTTGGATTCAAAGATGGCGTCCGATAGCGACATTAGATTTTTTTTAAGTTTAGTCCTTTACATAATACCCGTATTGTGTAGATTTTAAGTGACTTAAGTCATCCACAGCTTTTTAAAATAAATTATCAAAATTCTACTTTAACTCCTTGATCCCTTTCAACTTATACTTATATTGTGGAGGTTTAATGCGATTTTTAGTCATTTACAGTATTTTCAAGTTGAGAAGAAGCCACCATCTTGGATTTCATAATGGCGTCTAACAACGAAATTCGACTACTGCTCGTTGAGCCCTTTCATCTTAACCCATTTTCTATGTTTCGTAAGATTTTCAGTATTTTACAGCTTTGAAAAGGAAAGCGAAAGCAGCCATCTTGGATAAATAATGGCGTCAGATAGCGAAATTCGACTACTTCTAGTTTATTTCTTCCACCCAATATCCATATTGTGGAAATTTCATATGATCTTTGGCAATTGAAATCATTTAAATATTCAGTGGAAGCCTCAATCTTGGATTTAAAGATAGCGTCTGGTAGCGAAATTTGACTTCTACTTGTTGATCCCTTTCTAATTCTACTCATATTGTGGGACTTTCATGCGATTTGCAGTGGTTAACACCTTTTTAAAGTTCAATGGAAGACGCTATCTTCGATTTCGAGATGGCGTCTGATAGTCCTTTACCCAATACCCATATTGTAGAGGTTTCATGCGATTTTCAGTCATTTATAGCATTTGAAGGTTAAGCAAAAGCCGCCGTCATGGATTTTAAAGCTTCATAAAAGCTTTGGCACCTCATTTTTTAAGGACGACCGTTGGAAGTTTTTTTGCCGCCTTTTTGGGGCGATTCACTTTTAAGTAGGCGTTGAAAATTTTGAACTCATTTGCTTGGATCTTAAAATAGAGTGTAATGTCTTGACGCTGTAAGTGTTAGGATAGTTGAGAAGCTTTAGAAGGCTTTTTATGCTCTCAAACTTCAAATGTGTTTTTCACGAAACAGTGATGTTAGCGCATTTGCTCTTTCAAAAAAATATTCGAAAGTTTTTCCTTTAAACGTATCGAGAAACCGATGGGATTAATTGAATAACTTTTCTGTGAATGATACATTCCATCCTCTCGTTAAAGCGTCTCTGTAGGTATTTTCGTTTAATTTCAGTCTTGTTTCTGCTTGTGCTCGTTTAACTTTTCTCTAGAAATTTTCCCAAACATAAGATTTGATTTATGGTCCTTCCGTCTTGATTGCTGAAAGCATTGTTTAATTTGATCAACACATTCAGTCGAGAAAAGAGTTTCAAAACCATTCAAGTTCCAAAATGAATCCCAATGGCACCCTAATAATGTGAGCAACCGGCAGCGCCATACAGCTGGAAAAACGCGATACGCGCTACTCTCTTTTCTCCGCCATTGGACGGGGTCTGAAGGCTTGTGGAGTTGTGTAACGCGTGTCTATACTACATCTACCCAGTCAGTCGTCGAATCGAACCATGGCATGGGCTTAACCATGACCAACTTCATAATTTCTCCATTGAGCGGATGGCGAAGCAATCTCGTCTGAATGGGACCAAATGAGCGACTGGGTTGTTGTTGGGTCTCTCAGAAGTTGGAGGCCGTGTAGCAAGCGGAGGAAATCTGCCATTTTCAACGGCTTACCCGGGTAATTGGAACTGAGCGTTGTTTTAGTAATTGAATTTTGCTCGGGAGATTTAAGAGCCGAGGTGGAGATGTTGGAGCAAAAAAATCTCGCTTAATGTGTGGCAAATAGTTAATTTAAATTAAATTAAATGAAATTTCAATTATGGACAAAGTCAACCCGTAGCAAAAATTGCCTAAATAAGTCAAAATTGTATATTGATGGAGTTTGTATATGTTTAGAATTCGGAAATCCTACAAAGATTTAAGTGAGAAAAATCAATACATTTCCTTTTTTTTTTTTCTATTTCCAGGTAACGCAATTTGATGAGCCTAATTTTTCTTTGTAAGTCTAAATAATACAAAAAAATAATTTTCTTTCTTTTAAAAAAATTACATTCATTGATCTAAACACGAAATTTTGAAACCCGTTAAAAACTGATACCCAATTCATTTATCCTCACCTGAAACGGACGCAAAGTTTGACTTTGACAGCAGCGGAAATCTGAACCCGCCCAAGGGAGGTCACACCTAGAAACATGTGTTCCCGTGTAAAGTGGATTGCATCATCATCGTTATGCGATGTCGTCTCTAGGTTTTGTGTCCATTCGTTCATTCAGGTTTTCGGGGAGGATGTAGGTTTGTAATCGGCAATGACATTGAACGGGTCACCTGTCGCGTTTCAGCTACTCGATTCGCGATCAACCAAAGTCGGTGCAGCCAGCGCAATGGAGGAATGTTTGCTCGTTGAAAACAACGGTCAATTGGCAGAGTTGTGGCGTACACTGTTGAGAAATTTTTTGGTTACATTTGAGGTGAAATTTACGAATCAATATTTGCATTTCCTAATAAAGTATTTATTATGATTTGAGGAAAAAAAGATGATACTTAATCGATTTCATAACATGAAATCCGCCAATAAGTAGGGGAGAATGAGGATACTTGATCCCTGGGGATACTTGATTCCTTAGCCATATCTCGAAACTGGAATGTCTTACAAAGATCAAATGTTCTAGAAAAATGTGCCAAAATGAGGAAAATAACAATGCTTGTAGTTTAAAAAATTTTAACAAAATAATTGTTTGAGTAATTGAACTTTGTTTGAAAAATTTCACAAAATGTAACTTGAAGATCTTTTTTCATCACTTTAAAATGTTCCTTACTTGGGAAAATTATAAAAAAAATATTTGTTCCAATGTATCAACCGCTCGAGCGTAAAATGAACTTCATAATGCCATATTTTCAAAGTAATGGAAAACTCTCAACTTTTTTCAGAAAAAGTTTTCTAAAATGTTGATTATGGGTACAATTGATCCCCCTTCCAAACGGCATATTCTTCTTCTGAACTGATCGTTATGATTGCTGATTACGAAATTACTAATATTTATCCAAAAACTAATATTTATCAAACAATTGTCTGAAGAAAAGAGCAAAAATAATTAATTTTCTCTTAATTATAAAAAATAGCGCCTTTAAGTATGCAATGTAATTACCGTTGAGACAAAGTTATAGAATTTTCTTCTTATGCCTGCTATAAATTGTGAAATGAGAACAAACATGACCAAAATAGTCAATTAACATTCTATCTTGGGGTTTTGTTTGATTTTTATACAAGGATCAGGGCTTTCTGAATAAAAGATCAAGTCTCCTTCAATAGGGGATCAAGTCTCCCCTAACTTCAGAAAAATCGCAATTTTTTTACTCCCACGAAAATGCTTTTAGTTCATCAACGGGTTCAACTATCATTCTAATTTTTGGAGCATAGAAACTTGAAGTAACAAGCTGTCAGAAAATGTCATAGACGGCGAGATGCTAAATTTTTCCAAAAAGATATGGTGAAAATAAGAAAAGGGGATCAAGTATCCCCACTCTCTCCTAATGGATATATTTAATCACATTGGTGAACATGACATTTATATCAGAGCTGGCTGAAATCTTTTTTTTTAATTTTTAAAGCAGGAATTTTGTTTTATAAATTTTTGATTTAATTTATTGAAATTTCTTTTGATGATATATAACTTAAATTTATCACTTTAAGCTTACACTATACTGCCCCTACTCGCATATCAGTCCCATATGAATTTTCGTCATTTTTTATCTAACCTGACAGTTCGTCATTTTGAACATTTTACTTCAATATACAACAATAAAAAAAAAGAGACTTTGTTCTAGAAATGACGAAAAAAATATCAACTAGTGACTGTCCCATATGAAATATACCCGCATAACAGTCCCATATGTGAAATACCACGGATGTAGTTAACTTACTATGTTCCTTTCAGTGAAATGATCTTTGATTTATTGCTTTAAGTCATTTAAACAAGATGCAACTCACTTGATGTTGAATTATGCACACTACACAGTGAATTTAACTACAATTTTTGAAAGACAGGTTAACATAAAGGAAGGATGATCTTCCTGTGGGAAAAACTATCAGAAACAACTAAAAACCATGATAAGATTCAACTTACAATGTAGAATCACGAACTACATTTACAAGTTCAGAAATGATCAAACTTAAGTCTTAGAAGGTAGCTTGGTGAGCAAACCATATTCTGTATGGGACTGTTATGCGAGTAGATTTGAAAAAGGTCTCGAATATGCCCGCATAACAGTCCCATAACAAACAAAAATGGTGCTCCAGACCTTACCAGTTACCAAATTTCGAAAAATTCAGGTCCTACGATTTATTATGACAACCTAGAACATATTCCATTAAACGATTTTTGTTTATGCTGAAAGCTGTGGTCACAATTTAAAAATGTATTCCAAAACAGAAAAAGCTGATTTTCTCGCTTGCTCGTTTTTGCATATGGGACTGTTATGCGAGTAGGGGCAGTATATGTGGATAAAAAAATGTACTCAAGTTTTAAAAAGATTTCAAAAAGTGTTGAGGAATCGTGGACCACCAAATCGATTCGAGCCAACAGTTATTCCATAATTCTTTTTGTTATATCTACGCAAATTCATGGGAAAAATGAAAAAAATAGGCCGGTTGAATATTCGGCGCCGAATAACGGCCAAAAACGGTAAAGCCGAATATTCGGCTCACCGAAAAATTAAGCTAAATTTTCGACTAAATACGCCAAATAGGCCGAATATTTATATGGAAAATTGAAACATAGTCAATGTTTTCAAATGGTTTTGGATCATTTGTAAAATATCCAAAAGTAATGTCGAAAAAGCAAAAAAAAATAAATAAATAAAACTTTTGGTTTCAGTAAAATATCTTGGGTGTATTTGTTTATCTTTCACTGAAGAATGTTTTATACTGTGATTTTCGTTTATTCCAGATTTTCATGATATATACAGGATTGCCCATCAATTCATAAGGATTTCGAGATAAGTCAAATCAGGCCAAGCTGCCCATGTATGGTGTAAACTGTCGGAATTTGGCCCGGGTTTATTCAGATTTTATTAAAATTATAATTATAATTTTTTAATACTTCCAATTCCAAGCATTTTTTCGTATTTGTTTAAGAATAATGTCATAATTTTGTCCAGATTTGCCCTTCTTTTACAAGTTTTTCAAAATATCGCCCTGAATTGCTCAACCATTTGGATACGTGAGGTTAAGGCCGGATTAAGGTGAGGGCAATCAGGGTTAATTGCTCCTGGCTCCTCGTATATGAAAAAATATGACATTTCTTTAATCATACTGCTTTAAGTTCTAGAAATTAAGTAAAGAAAATTTAAGCTAGAAAATGGTTATTGAAACGTTAAATATAACAGGTAAGGGAATCTCCGTGGAATAATTTATCGAATTGCATTGCAGATTTTTTTCCGCCTTTCTATTGCCTGAGCAAATCAGCACAATTTTTTTCAAGGTGGCAAATTCTGTGCATTTGATTTAGAATTTTTTAGCACCAAATACGGACAAATCTTAGCAAAATCAAAAGACTACTCGAAAAAAAAACAAAAATTATGAAGTGACCAAAACATCTCAAGTAATAATTTTTATTATCAAAACTATAATAACAATTTGAATAAAGCAAAAAAATTGTCACCAATTTGAGTTTTCTGTTTAAGCCAAACCGTAGTCTTACTTTTCAATAAAAAATTTAATTCAGGAGTTCCCTGCGAATCAGTCTTTTTTTTCTTTAATTTGTCGAAATAGAAAAAAAAAACAAGTAAGTTTCAGTTTTTGAAACAAGAGCACGTAATGGGTAGAATGGAGAAAATTAGTATCTAAAAAAATTTATGTATGCGTCCAAACGAAATTTTGCATGCAAGTTATATAAAAATAATCATAGTTTAATTTCTGGAAGCCTTAAATACAATTGAAAGTCTGTCAAAGAATTTTGTTAAAAAAATCCATTTTTTTTCTTGATTTTTGTTGAGATGTTCTGAATTTTTATGAAATTTATCCAGATATTGCCCGGATTTCGGACTTTAATTTTGAAATCAAATCCCCGGATTTAGACAGATTTTTGGTTAACATTGCCCGGATTTGTTCGGCCAGGACACGTGCTGAAAAAGTTTTGGCAACTTAAGTTTAATGGTACATATGTATAAGATAAATTGAACTGAAATTTATTTTCCAATTTCATTCTGAGATTTCAAATTCTCAATGTAACCTTTTATACAAATAAATCCTAACTTTGTTAAAATAAAAAAAAAATCATCAAAATGAATAGTGTAATTTGATGTTTTTTTTTTAATTTTCCACTTCCACAGCAAATCATTTTCTAATTGACCATTTCCAAATATTTTAAATCCTAAAACCATCTTATTGAGTGATTTTTTTTAACATGTTCGTATATTTGTTATCTTATTTTCTTCCAGATGATTCTGTGTTTTGGAAATAAAGTTTTCAATCTGAATATATATTTTCAAGTACCATTTTTGTCACATTCATAAGAACTTTTTGGCAAATGTTTCTAGTTTTTGATCTTATTCCAATTTTAAAGTTTTCATCCACTTTATTTTCAAAATATAGATATAGATATAGATAAAAATATAGATAAAGATATAGATATAGATATAGATATAGATATAGATAAAGATATAGATATAGATATAGATATAGATATAGATATAGATATAGATATAGATATAGATATAGATATAGATATAGATATAGATATAGATATAGATATAGATATAGATATAGATATAGATATAGATATAGATATAGATATAGATATAGATATAGATATAGATATAGATATAGATATAGATATAGATATAGATATAGATATAGATATAGATATAGATATAGATATAGATATAGATATAGATATAGATATAGATATAGATATAGATATAGATATAGATATAGATATAGATATAGATATTGATATAGATATAGATATAGATATAGATATAGATATAGATATAGATATAGATATAGATATAGATATAGATATAGATATAGATATAGATATAGATATAGATATAGATAAAGATATAGATATAGATATAGATATAGATATAGATATAGATATAGATATAGATATAGATATAGATATAGATATAGATATAGATATAGATATAGATATAGATATAGATATAGATATAGATATAGATATAGATATAGATATAGATATAGATATAGATATAGATATAGATATAGATATAGATATAGATATAGATATAGATATAGATATAGATATAGATATAGATAAAGATAAAGATATAGATATAGATATAGATATCGATATAGATATAGATATAGATATAGATAAAGATATAGATATAGATATAGATATAGATATAGATAAAGATATAGATATAGATATAGATATAGATATAGATAAAGATATAGATATAGATATAGATATAGATATAGATATAGATATAGATATAGATAAAGATATAGATATAGATATAGATATAGATATAGATATAGATATAGATATAGATATAGATATAGATATAGATATAGATATAGATATAGATATAGATATAGATATAGATATAGATATAGATATAGATATAGATATAGATATAGATATAGATATAGATATAGATATAGATATAGATATAGATATAGATATAGATATAGATATAGATATAGATATAGATATAGATATAGATATAGATATAGATATAGATATAGATATAGATATAGATATAGATATAGATATAGATATAGATATAGATATAGATATAGATATAGATATAGATATAGATATAGATATAGATATAGATATAGATATAGATATAGATATAGATATAGATATAGATATAGATATAGATATAGATATAGATATAGATATAGATATAGATATAGATATAGATATAGATATAGATATAGATATAGATATAGATATAGATATAGATATAGATATAGATATAGATATAGATATAGATATAGATATAGATATAGATATAGATATAGATATAGATATAGATATAGATATAGATATAGATATAGATATAGATATAGATATAGATATAGATATAGATATAGATATAGATATAGATATAGATATAGATATAGATATAGATATAGATATAGATATAGATATAGATATAGATATAGATATAGATATAGATATAGATATAGATATAGATATAGATATAGATATAGATATAGAATTAGATATAGATATAGATATAGATATAGATATAGATATAGATATAGATATAGATATAGATATAGATATAGATATAGATATAGATATAGATATAGATATAGATATAGATATAGATATAGATATAGATATAGATATAGATATAGATATAGATATAGATATAGATATAGATATAGATATAGATATAGATATAGATATAGATATAGATATAGATATAGATATAGATAAAGATATAGATATAGATATAGATATAGATATAGATATAGATATAGATATAGATATAGATATAGATATAGATATAGATATAGATATAGATATAGATATAGATATAGATATAGATATAGATATAGATATAGATATAGATATAGATATAGATATAGATATAGATATAGATATAGATATAGATATAGATATAGATATAGATATAGATATAGATATAGATATAGATATAGATATAGATATAGATATAGATATAGATATAGATATAGATATAGATATAGATATAGATATAGATATAGATATAGATATAGATATAGATATAGATATAGATATAGATATAGATATAGATATAGATATAGATATAGATATAGATATAGATATAGATATAGATATAGATATAGATATAGATATAGATATAGATATAGATATAGATATAGATATAGATATAGATATAGATATAGATATAGATATAGATAGATATAGATATAGATATAGATATAGATATAGATATAGATATAGATATAGATATAGATATAGATATAGATATAG